>NW_019731275.1:795539-803736 GCF_002891405.2 Cryptotermes secundus | reverse complement strand
GGCTGTACGAAAGCGAGGTAGGAGTTCGTGTTCCGGTAGGTTCCCTTCTCGTCTTCCAAACCGGCTCTGGAGCCCACCCAGGCTCATGCCTAATAGGCACCGAGGGCTCTTTCGCCAGAGGTAACGCGGCCGAGGCGTGAAGCTGACCATTCACCTCCAACTAGTGCTGAAGTCCGCGGATCTATACAACCACTCTCCAATACGACTTCACGGCGCAATGCTCAATTAGTTGAACACAAGGACAACTTCACCTTTTTGCCTTAAAGTGGCACTGGACAAAGCATTTCTCCAAATACTTCGGCGCTTACTTGACAATCATTATTCCATTATCCATCTGTCACCACAGTCATTCGCACTAATATCAATGATTGGTGCAACAAACCTACGAGATTCTACTCAGAAGTTCCCAAAATTCGTCTGCCTAAGCTTCATCACTTATCGAAATGTTTATTCGCCTCCATCTCCTTCGAAGTAGTTCCCTTCTGCGTTCATACAGCGATCCCAGCGGGATTCCTATGATCGGAAGCACTGCTGGAAGTCACTTCTCGCCAGCATCATCACGCCCTGCAATCCGGCCTGGATATCTTCAATGCTTTCAAAACGCCTCCCTTGGAGCTTCAATTTCATTTTCGGTAATAGGAAAAGATCACAAGGGGCGTGATCTGGTGAGTAGGGAGGGTGGGGGGCGAATGTCGTTTTCGTTGAAGTCAAAAGCTGCCGCACAAGGAGTGACGTGTCGGCGTGCGCATTGTCATGGTGCAGGGCTCAGGAATTGTTGCGCCACTTGGACGTTTCCTTTCCGCCGCCTCAAAACATCGTTATAGAAGTTTCCATTCACGGTCTGTCCTAGTGGAACAAATTCCTTATGCACGATACCTTCAGTGTCAAGTGAAACAAATCAACATTGATTTGACATTGTTTCGAATTTGTCGTGCTTTTTTGGGTTGCGGTGAATTTGACGACTCCCACTGGGATTATTGCTGCTTCGTCTCAAGGTCGAATCTGTAAACCAGAGAACCACCACCAGTAATGATGGTGGAGGCGAAGTTGGGGTGGTTTTCGGTCTTTTCCTTAAGCTCAGAGCAGGTGGCAACGCGATGTTCCTTTTGGTCACTGCCTGGGAGCCTAGATATAAATTTCGCTGCAATGCGCCACATGTTGAGTTCATGCGGCAAAATTTGCTGACGCGTTCCTTACGACAGTTTTACAATGTCATAAGAATCGCCAATCGTTCGCCTTCGGCATTCCAGGATAGCCTCTCGCACTTCTGCCACATTTTCGGACGCGGTTCCTGTCGAAGTTCGTCCAGAACGCTCCTCATCGTCGACTGATATCATGTCTTTTTTTAAGTTATTAAACCATTCGTAAGTTTGAATTAGGTCTAAGGCATTATCACCGAATGCTTCTTTAACCAATTTGTGTGTTTCCGCTGCCGTCTTACCGAGTTTGAAACAAGCTGTGATGAAAATTAGTTGTTCCTTCACATCAGCCATTTCAGCAAGTCGGTAAGATCACAAAACAGCATTAACACAACGATAAAACAATGCACATAAAAAACGAATACGTGCATATAGCTCGAATACAATTTGGCAGGGAGTTTCACAAAGGATAAGCTTGGGACATCTAGCGGCTCATAGCCATATTACGAGCGGTTTGCACGCAACGTTCAAATTTCCGGAACTTTTGGGTAGCACCTCGTATTCGAGACTGCCGTGCCAAATCTCAGTCTCGTGATATTTCCTTTATGTTGGGCAATTATAGGCCTATATGTCAACACAGGCTACTTCGTTAAGTCACTAGCCCCATAAAGAAGAGTCCATCTTGAGACTCGCTTAGCTAATCAAGGAGTTTCTCGCTTTTCGTGAAAAACGAAAATTTTTTACGGTGTCCACAACAGCCGGCTATATCATTCCATTCTTTCGCCACACATTTCGTGGACGTCGGACTTAATTCTTTCCAATTTACGCAAGCAATGTTCCTTTCCATACGAATCCCAAGAATCATATTAAGGATTAAATTAAATAACTAAAATACAAATATTCAGGCAGTTTGTTTTCCGTAAAAATATTGATTTCAGCTCTCGCATTAAATACGTTTCGTTGTCAGCCACAGTGGGGAGTCGGGATAGCGTATTCGGTATAGCGGCCGGCTACGGGCTGGATGACCGAGGGATCGGAGTTCGAGTCCAGGTAGGGTAAAGATTTTTATCTTCTCTAAGTCATCGAGGCGTCGCCCAGCCTCCTGTCCAATGGATACCGGGGTCTCTTTCCCCGGGGTAAAGTGGAGGGGGGGCGTGAAGCTGACCACTCACCTCCAAACAGTGCTGAGGTCAAGCAAATGTGGATTTATACATCCATTCCCCCATACGCTTTCATTGCGTAGTGCTTAATTAGTTAAGCACAGGGGAAACTTTACTTTTTTAGCCTGAGATAGCTATGCATTGGTCTCCAGTATGCAGAGAAGTATTCCACTAGGGGTGTATTTTAGGCTAATCCATTTTCCGCTTTAGGCAAGTTTCATAGTATCCTAAGTTCATGCCTTAGTCATCAATCTGCATAAAATATAATTTATGTAGACCGTACTACGAACCCTCCTTTCGCAACGGAGAGGTGAAATTCTGAAGGGCAGAGGGGGCTGTTATTAAGCCAGAAGCTGAAGACATCTCGGGAAAGTAGCGGATAGAATTTCATTTCGAACTGGCACGGACAATGGGAAGATTTGTTGCATCTTTTACAATTGAAACTGCAGCAACATTATCACACGTAAACGGTGACGTCATGTATGATTCAGTATCGGTATCCAATATAAGGCAACTCCCAACCCTCGCCACCCCCCTCCGAGGCGTTGCATCTGAAGGCATGCATATGAGGTTCTATTAACATATAGATTGCATTATACCACCCCCGATGAGGAAACATCAACCCCCCTCCTGTCCACCAGATGATGACTTCGAGGGGAAGTTGAAAAATGACCAAGGGGATAGAATATGTTACTCATCGGATTATACTGTTAAGTTCACAAAATGGGAGGAATTCCACCGCGCATTAACAATATTACTTCTATCAACAGTTAAGGCTGCTAACGTCACAGAAACTTGAGCGCAACTTGTAGGATGCATGTAGCTAGTTACTGAGACGTAAGCTCGTTACACGGTAACGGCTGTGTAAATATGTAATAATATCTGGCCCATTTCTAGGTATAGGCCGCTACAACAGTTACATTGTTACAAAAAATGTTTTCTGTGCGGTCCGTGACGAGTATATACAGTAAACACGGAATTAGATTACACTGTTGGGATCAGTTACCAGGCAATGACCAGTGAAGACTGTAACAGACAGAGAATACTTCGGGTTGCAGTAATGAGTTATGAAGTATGCAGATTAGCGGTGGTGTTATAATTATTTCTACTTACAAGTTATAAGATTTTTAAGCCCAATTACCAATCCAAACCTCTATTCCAGTCATTAAATTGACATTATATATGTATTTTTTTTCAGTAATCTGTCAGACGACAGGTCCACAGTCTCTCCAAAAACAGTTTCCCCACTTAATGCGATCTAGAGATTTCTCCTTCAAATGAGAATATCCTCTTCTGTCCCCAAGGTCATCCAGCATCTTCTTACGTCTTCTGGTTCGCATACATGGTGTCTATGGCATGTTTATTCTAGCACCTTACAATAAACTAACATTTGAGAAATAATTGATCGGTCGAGATAATTAAATATAATTAATATAATTAAATGCATTCATTCGTAATAGAATTCAGAAGGCAGTTCAATAAGTGAATATTCAGCTGTGAAGTGTTAACCAGGTAAGATTCGTTACCGAGCAACGACTAGCAAGCAGACACTGAAGACTTCATTTTGTGTGCTATAGCTACAGCTTGCCCTTTAACATCAAGCGATCTCCCTTTTGACCTTCTTGGATCACGTCTTCCAATCGGTAGATCATGTAGGAGTTCCATTTGCTGCAAAATTCTGCTTTTTGTAGTGCATGCCCTATGTTTCAATTCACTGCACAGACATCACGAACCAGGCACACGCCTGTATTTATTGTGAGCGCGCACTCAGGCGGGAGAATCTGCCGCTCTTTCTCTCAAACCGGGCCGACCCATAATGCACTGCAGTAGCTATAATTTTAAAAAGTATCGGGGGCACGCGGTAGTGTAGTTGGCTGAGGCACTATGCTACAAGTCGGAAGGTTGCGGGTTTGAGTTCCGGTGAGGTGGATTTTCTCTAATTTATCTAATCCTTCCAGCCACACTATGGCCCTGGGGTTGACTCAGTCTCTAACAGAAATGAGTACCAGGAATCTTCCTGGGAGGTAAAGGGTGGCCGGCGCGCAAGGCTGCCAACTTTACCGCCATTTGTGAGCCGATTGTCTAGAGAAAATGTGGGAGCCTCGACGTCTCACAACCCTGTGGGCCTTCACGGCCTGCTACAGGGATAGGTTGACTTTTTATATAAAATAATCCTTCTGAACCCACAAAACGCAGTGAGCCAACAGCGAGTGCTTGTAATGATTTATTTTTATGAGACACAGAAGGCAGGAGGGGGCGTCCTGTCTGCATCCAGATCAGATCGCAGAACTATCAGAACTATCGTCCTTACCAAACAAGAAAGCGAGTGACACAGAGCTACAAGGTTCCCATGTTGTCAGTGCTTTCATTAGCAATGCTTTCATGGGATATGACAACATCTCGCAGCACAGGTCCGAAATTCTTAGCATGTCGCTCGAAACAATTAAACACTTTCAAAATTAAACGTGTCTTATGCTCCGATAGACCGCCTCTGTGGTCTAGTGGCCAGAGATTCTGGCTATATATCCAGATGTCCGGGCTCGATTCCCGGTGCTACCAGATTTTCTGAGAAGTAATGGGTCTGGAACGGGGTCCACTCAGCATGGTGAGGATAACTGAGGAGCTACTTCATGGAAATAGCGGCTCCGGTCTAGAAAATCAAAATTAACGGTCGTGGGGATTCGTTGCGCTGACCACGCGACACCTTCTTTCCGCTAAAGTTGGCACTAACTTCGACGACAAGCGGCTGTCGTTCAGTCGGTATACTTCGCTTGCGGAATACAGGCCACGGAGTTCTTTATATGTTCCGATGACTAGATGGTTAGGCAAGTGGTGTGTAGAACTAGCGGTCGTTAACTTTTCTACTCTACCCTGAGAAAGGCACTGCGTTTCAGTGTACCCAAATCAACGGAATGAGTCGCGCGTAAACCATG
Organism: Cryptotermes secundus; assembly: GCF_002891405.2. Taxonomy (NCBI): domain Eukaryota; kingdom Metazoa; phylum Arthropoda; class Insecta; order Blattodea; family Kalotermitidae; genus Cryptotermes; species Cryptotermes secundus. Next base: position 798,504 of record NW_019731275.1, on the reverse strand, counting down.
TTGATGTTTCAGCTTACACAGGGCACATTGGCGGGCCTTGGTAATTCTCTTGCGTTCACCTTATTGGAGGATCACAGCTTCTCTGTGCATTTATTTCAGTTTCGAAAACGCAATAAAACAACATCAACGTCAAACACCCAAGTTACATTCATTATTTTCATTAGAAGTTCTGTTAAGTTCTGAAAGCCATATGACAAAGTACAATGTAGCAGTAACCAAGACTGGCTGACTGACGACAGATTCTCACCATGTGACAATGCTTGTTACCGTGAAGCGTGAGGTTAACAAAAACTTACTTGAATCCCTGAATAGATTGAGGGCTTTAGCTTCACACTCCGGCCACTTTACCTAATGAGAAGGCGTCGGTGTTCGTTGGACAGGATGCCGGATGGATCTCAGGGCACAATACTTACCGAGAGATCTTGCCGACACTGGACCAGTCATCCACATCTACCTATCTACCTATGGCTCTACAGTCCTTTTGTTGGACTTTGGCCGCCTTTTCAGTTCCTTAAACCTATACACAGTCGGTAGGACTCATAGGACGGGGGATCAGCCCGTCGAAAGGACGCTACCTACACACAGAACAAACGCACACAAAAACATCCATGCCTTCAGTGGGATTCGAACCCATGATCCCAGCGCTCGAGCGGGCGAAGACAGTTCATGCCTCAGACAGCGCGGCCACTGCGATCGGCTCTGAAGCTATCACTTTACTGATTTACCTCTATTCACTTTAGCTTTTTTTATTTACTCGGTCAGAAATGATTTTCTCGTTTGAGGAGGGTGAGATGTAAATGCGAGGGTAAGGAGCAACCTTAACAGCCGGCAGGAGAATATCATTCCATTATTACGATGTCTCGCCCATTATGAAGTGCAGATAGCAATCCAGCGGACAGAACTTTCTCCGAGGGCGGCAACCAGCGCTGTGTCATCCCCTCCTTTGTAATCAGTTGTAAGCCAAAGACAAAAAGCCAATGTACAAGTATAACCTCTGGCTGTGCTTGTACAGTCACCTCGTAATACCTTGACCAAAACGTCGACAGTCTCTGATCCCGACAACGCTATTACGCGGATCTAGTTCAGAAACATAAAATATTACGTCATTTTTAATTCCTATGTACAGTCATTTCCAAGTCTAGTGAAGCGTGACTTCTCATTGGCGCACCAAAACATAATATTGTGAGGTAAGATCAGGTGACTAATTTACAGATTTTGAGAAGTAGCATTGTCTTAGAATTTCATAATTTCAAATTTGAAACATACTGACCATATTTGAAAGTATAGACTTCGGTGTCTCATTTGTCATACAATACGGACTGTACCTGTTTCCTTCTTCGAAGTCTTCAAAACATTCAATGCTCTCATCATCATTTTGTNTAAAGGTAAAGCTATCCCTGTAACAGGCCGTGGAGGCCCATAGGGTTGTGAGATGTCGAGGTTCTCACATTTTCTAGACAATAGGTTCACAGATAGGCGGTAAGGTTGTCAGCCTTACGCGCTGGCCGCCCTTTACCCCCCAGGAAGATTCCTGGTACTCATTTCTGTTGCATGTTGAGTCAACCCCAGGGCCATAGTGCGGCTGGAAAGAGTAGGTTAATTAAAAAATCCACCACATCGGGACTCGAACCCGCGACTTTGANACTTCCTAAGAAATTCCTGTGGGCCTACCAAGGTAAAGGTAAAGCTCTCCCTGTAACAGGACGTCGAGGCTCCCATATTTTCTAGACAATAGGTTCACAGATGGCGGTGAGGTTGTCAGCATTACGCGCCGGCCGCCGTTTATCCCCGCAGGAAGATTCCCGGTAGTCATTTCTGTTAGAGGCTGAATCGGCCCCAGAGCGATAGTGCGGTTAGAAGTGTTAGATCAATTGAAATATCCAATGGCCTCATCGGGAATCAAACCCCCGCTCTTCCGGTTTGTACCTCGAACACGCGTGCCCCCTGGGGGGACACCATGGATTGTTGTAAGATGATAAGTGAATAATGAACTGGAAAAATGTGGAAGCAAGCGGTCGTTGCCTGAATGGAAACTACACCACCATTATGTAGAGCAACTGAGGAAAACGACAAACCTATCAGGATAGCCGGAGTTGTGACCGAGATTCTAATCCAGGACTCTAGAGTAAGATGCAGGAGTGCCGCCCGCTAGACCTGGACGATCAGTGAGAACATGGAGACGGGGAAAGAAGGCTGGACCTTATAAATCGGCACGATAAGCAATACAGGAACAACGATAAGTAGACCATACAAAGAGGCCCCAAGAGACAGCCACATGCCTAAATCACGAATTTAACTCCATGAGGCAGAGTCATTTTGCGAAGAAAATAATCGCTTCGCTTTACAGGAAATTGGGAGCTAGGATATTTCAGTAGGTATAGCGACGGACTACGGGCTGGAAGGCAGGGGTTCAATCCCGGCAGGGGTAATATCTTGTCACGCGTAAGGGTTGTGACTACCAGATTGGATGATTGTATTTATTGACTACCAGATTGGATGATTGTATTTATTGACACCTCATACACACAACTCGTAACTTCAAGTAATACAGTGCTATCTCTGATCTACACACTTTACAGTTCACCGTCACACACGCACTGGTGTTCTCAGGCTTCAATAGCGGTATACTGGCAACGGATTTACAAGAGTCTCACTGTCATTGCAGCATATATAAAGTCTTTTTCACAGCCTAATTCATTTCTTGTTATCATCTTCGACTGCCATCGCCAGAAACATCCTCAAATCTGATTCTAGTTGGTCTGCAATCCATCTATTGTTATCGAGGCGTGTCCACCTCGCCGTTGCACAGAAACGGTAGTTTTCCTATTGCTGCTTGCGTATTCGTTGCCGCGGGAATGTGTTTACCCAGCCGTTGCCTAGAAACTATCGTCTGCTATGGCTCCACTATTCCGGCCTCCAGGCGTCATGTCACAATATCTTTATCTTCTCTACATCGACCTGACCG
>NW_019731275.1:793372-795142 GCF_002891405.2 Cryptotermes secundus | reverse complement strand
TGCATTGCTACTGTCAGACATTAAGTTCCGAGCAAATGGTGTCTGTTTTTTTAAAGGCGATGGCTCATTCGTGGCCTGGAAAAAGTCAAGCAAGAAATTCTTGACACAACGCATGTGTCTCTCTTCCTACTGCACGGGTTTCCATTTCCTGAAATGCTGTTCTTCAAATGGCTTGTTTCGGTGATGCAAATGTACAGTCGATGCATGACATGCAATTTACCGCATGAGTTGGCACTGGACTCATGTGCATATGGTCACACATGACGATAACAAGAGAATCCTAGCGGATCCAGTATTTGTTACTGCTTAAACTGTAAATATATTATCGTCATGTTTGAGGAAGAACTGGAAGCCGAGATAGCTCAATCGGTACAGCGGCGGACTACGGGGTGGACGGCCGAGGTTCGATTCTCGGCAGGGGAAGTGGACTGTTCTCTCCACTATAGCGTACACACGGAGCCTCCTATCCCATGGGTACCGGGTGGCTATTTCCCCGAGAGTATAGCGGCCAGGTCAACAAAGGCGAAGCTATGCGTCCACTTCCCCATACGCCTACATGGCAAGGTCCTTAATTGATCATGAACAGGGACAACTTCGGCTTTACTTTTCGGGAAGAACGTGTCACTTAAGTTCAGACGTTTATAATAGCCGAATTATAAACTAAACTTTATAGAGAAACTTTAAGTATGTTTATAATATACCTCCACACAGAATGTCATCTGTCTAGTTACATCGTTTCAACAGTTATCGCCTTCACACCGATACACACACTGGCCTATAGGTTTCATCCCGCCATTTTGTTTCGCACTACATAAAATCTATAAGTTTCTTTAATTCTCTTAGTGGGGGGGGGGAGTCCACTTCGATCCAGTCGGCACGGCGGCCACTGATTGGCCTACTGTACCTGTCCCGGGTGATTATGATGAAGAAATTTAGGTGGAATGAAAATTGGCAGGGGAAACTGAAGTCCTCGGAGAAAACCTACCCCACCACAAATCCCACAAGCCAGCGACTAACTGCTTGAGCTNGAGAAAACCTACCCCAGCGCCACTTTGACCACAACAAATCCCACAAGCCAGCGACTAACAGCTTGAGTTATGGCGCGGCCTAAAACTATACGTCAATAAAAGTGCATGTTTCTCGAAGGTCTACTACAATTAAAAATTTTTATGGGGTACGGTAACAATGTTGTGTCGACGTCACAAATTCGTATGTCCGCCATGCTGTTGTTACCGACTAGCCTCCACTGGCATAATATTCATACTAAATTTTGTGAAATCGAGTAAATGTTACAATGAGAGGACAAACAGACAGCATGAAAATCCCATGAGTCCATGTCCTTTATTAAGAAAACGAATTTGGGCTAAAAAGAAGAAATGCATTCCAGCCCAACGTGAAAAAATTTTGTGAAATAAACTAAAAAAAAAATAACATGGTCTGCACGGATGTGGAAGTGCCACTGTAACCGGAAAAGGAGGGGGAGGACGGTGTACTTTGTGTAAAATATATTTGAAACTGCGTCATCAAATACTGACGTAGACTGTTACGGCCCAACGTTCCTAGATTTTATTTCGAACATAATCTGGGAAAGAAACTCACCGTGCCTGAGATATCTTTGAACTCATGGACTTCCCTTCCGTTGGATTTGTCACGCATTACGTAATCTCAGAGTTGTTTCTGGCAGCCAATGGCGCGNACATTGAACGTAATTTAGAAAGTGTGTATTGGGCAAGTAACAGGAAACAGATGGAGATAACTGATTGCTGTACC
>NW_019731275.1:768313-793304 GCF_002891405.2 Cryptotermes secundus | reverse complement strand
TGTTTCTGGCAGCCAATGGCGCGGTGGGAGACAACACACGTGGCTTATTCTGCAATCTGGAGATGGTACATGAACTGGATTTGCAAACCGCCTCAAATACTAACCAAAAGTCGAATTTGAAAACAGTGCAAAGTATATGAAAATATATATTTTTATTTTGTTATTGTCGGTTGAAGTAGTGGCGCTTTCAACAGCATAAATGAGAAGCTACAGCGACGAGCGACAGGACGGTTCACGAATAACGAATTGAAATGCTGACGAATGAATCATCCGTGGCATAATTCGAGGTGCACTTCCTATAATTGCGGAGCACGTGGTAGCGTAGTTGGTTGAGGCACTACGCTATTAGTCGCAAGGTCGCAGGTTCGATTCCCGATGTGGTTACTGGATTTTTCAATTGACCTAATCCTTTCAGCCGCACTATGGCCCTGGAGTCGACTCAGCCTCTAACAGAAATGTGTACCAAGAATCTTCCTGGGGGATAAAGGGCGTTCGGCTGACAACATTAACGCCATCTGTGAGCCGACTGTCTACAAAATGTCAGTCTCGACATCTCACAACCCTATGGGCCTCCACAGCCTGTTACAGGGATAGCTTTACTTTTTTCCTCTACAAATGCATGGAACGAGGAAAGGCAAACAAGCAGAACCCCAGTGAAGATGGGCGATCTTCGGTTCGAGATCCGAAACTTCCAGGACTCCTAAGCACGAGTGTTACCCATGTTAAGATCACTCAACAGAGACTCTCGGTTTGAAGGTACAACAGATGTGTGACGCAATAAACCAATAACAACTTCAAATAAAACAGTAAAATAAAGGTAAAAGCAAAGTTGTCCTTGTTCTTAATTAATTATGAATCACGCCATGAATAAGTATGGGGGGAGGCTGAGGTTTTTTGTTTTTTTTTTAATTCGCTTAGTGGGGGGTGAAGTCCAACTGGGTCCATTCGGCACGGCGGCCACTGATTTGCCTATTGTAGCCTCCCACGGGTGATTATGACGATGGAAAATTTGATGGAATGAATATTGACAGGGGAAACCGAAGTACTCTGAGAAAACCTGCCCCAGCGCCACTTTGTCCACCACAAATCCAACTTGACCAGACCCCGGGATCGAACCCGGGCCGCCGCGGAAGCCAGCGACTAACCGCTTAAGCTATGGCGCAGCCATGAGGCTGAGGTTTAGCTCCACTATTTTTGACTTCGGCACTAGATGGGAGTGGTCAGCTTTACGGCCCAGCCACTTTAGCTCCAGGGGAGAGAGTCCCCGGTACCGATTGGACAGGAGGGGCTGGGCGTGCTCCAGATCCGGTCTGGACGCTGTGGACTAGAGACACATCTCTGTCCCCTGCCGGGAAACGAAACCCGACCATCCAGCCCGCAGTCCAACGCTATATCGATTGAGCTGTCCTGGCATCGTGAAATAAAACAATAATAATGAATACTGTTAATGCAACTATTCATTTCGTATATCCTAACTTTCCACGTTTAGGCAAAACAAACGATTCGCTACACGGTTAGATGAAGGATCAAGAGATGGCAGGGTAGGTTTCATTTCTCTGATAACGTTACGCATAAAGGCGCGTTCACATTACTCGTGCTCGTGCTCATGCTCATACTAGTGTGACTCGCTATGCTCGCGAATAATATGAGAAGTCACGAGACAAGCAAATTTAAAATTTTTAATTTAAAAACTCTAGCCAATAAATTAAAATACTACAGCCTATACACACTGCGAGTAAATATACGGATCCTCACGCGCCGAAGCCTGGCGAGCAACTGAAGCAGTGTGGACGAAGCTTTACGAGAACAAGTAAAAGCCAGACGATCACAAGCCTGGCGAGCACGAGCACGAGTAATGTGGACGCGCCTTAAGACACACGTAAGGTAAAACGACGGGTTTCAAAGTGATCTGTACCCACTAATGATGACAACACCACACGCTGCCAGAGGGAACAACACACAAGCAAGGGGCATGTTACAGATAGTAGACGCAGCAAAACAAAGGGTTAGCAAACGGGCTAACAAGCTGCAGAAACGAACCTTTTGGCATATCACATGGCTCCATACAGGTGGACGACGTCCCTAATGAGGTGAAATAGGATTTTAATAGAAATTTTAATGGATAATTAATTAATTAATTACGTTATTTTTAAGTGGGATGCAGCAAGCGGTTTTAGCGCACATCAGAGCAGTGTAACAGTTTGGTTGCATTAAGACACCTGAAGATGGCCATCTATGGCCGAAACATGTTGTGTTAAGTGTTAAATGGTGAATAAATAATTGTTGCATTATTGACGGACTGGGGATACAGAGACGTTGACCTGTACACAGCATGAAACGCCCAATGTGTACTATGTACATTCAATTAAATTACAACAAAGTCTGTAAAATGCACGGCTTCCTCAGTCGATGTATACAATATACGTTCGGTTTCCAGTTCTCCGTGCATGTGAGCTCTTCACAACGGCCGCAGCAGGCGACCAGCGACCTGCCATCAGAATCCCCCCCTTGCAATGAAACACTATTTCTGGGTGCAGCACATTCGTTAAGCGGATCATAAAACAGTGCTACCAACGTTCCAAGACAAGGAAATCTACTTGAAATTACAGCCGTCATTCTCTCATCCTATCTGTTCGCATTTTGTATGCTAAAAGCCTCATTCAATTTATATGACTGTGGACTGGTTTGTGCGCTGATCCCATGTTATCAGCTGTAGTTATAAAGAGGCGCGGCTCTTCTGTCTTAACGCGTGTATCTCCGGTTTAGTTCCTTTCAAGATCGCCTCGTTTGATGCCTCAACCGGTACCCTCCGCTGCAAAGCGAGAATCCAATTTATTTTACTTCTGCTTTCGCTGGTAAAACTTTGGCCTGTCTCGAAACAGAAGTAATGAGAAAATTAACAAATTTAGGCATGTGATGGAACTGTTTTCAAGGAGGATCAACCCGTTATAATTGTGTCGTCGCAAGAACGTGTAACAGCTCGAATTATTACTGACACTTCCACAAAGCTGAATTAACTCTGATTTTTTCGTCAACATTTCCTGAAGTTACTGTGGATCTGACTGAATTCTCGAAAGATGCTTCGCCAACTCTTGCCAAGTTAGACGCTATCCTCAAATTCAACCGGGTTTCTCANAGAAGACGGCATTCTTCATAGTCACCGCCATGAAAACTAAAACCTTACAAATTATAGTTTATTTCCTAACAAGACTTACAGCATTAGGCGTGCCATCCAAACAGTAACGCCAAGACGCGCCAAGATGGTTACAAGCAGCCGTAACGACCACGTTCCAGTAATTATAATATTTCGATTTATATATTCAATAAGACAGAGTTATCTACTACCGTGCGTCCTTCACACGAAGTATATGATGTCTCTACGCGTGTGTATTTGCGTCTGGGTGTCCCTCCGCCACCAACAACTTTCTAGCTAACTGAATGATTTTCACGAATCTTGGTAGAACACATGCTGTTAGGGGCAACAAGAACCAGTGATTTTATGTTTTCTACAATTATTAATAACAAAATGTGGGGGAGGTGTGACACAGGCGTCAATTGGTGTAGGGTCCTGATAAGACGCAGGACAAGAGTTCTTTGAAAAATATGTATAATGATAGTCCCATCTCGTAAAGTAGATCTCGGCTAGTCATTATTTTTGTCTGGTTGGTATGGCTTGTGTGATGCCGTATAGTATAATTCGTAAAATTCTCTGGCACTTACGCAATGCGCACACTTACAGTTCGAAACTTCTGTAGAAACTCTAATGACACAACCCGCTGTCGCGCTGTAGTATCCAGCATCCCTCTTCGTATTCGGGGCGTCCCGGAGGTCGACTATTCTGACTCCAATTTCTCGTGGTACCTCTCAGTTCCTCCAGGCAAATCCTGCAATTTTTTATTTGTCTTTGTGCTTAACTAACCAAGCACTACGCCATGAAGGCGTATAGGGGAGTGAATATATAGAACCACATTTTGACCTCGGTATTAGCTGCAGGTGAATGGTCAGCTTCACGCCCCTGCCGCTTAACCCCCGGGAAAGAATCCCTGGTACCCAATGGATAGAGGCAGGGTGGGCCCCAGAGACTGTGTGGACGACGTGAAGAAAGGAACATTCTTGATTCTACCGGGACTCGAATTCCGACCCTTCAGCCGTCCAGTCCGTATCCAGTCGCTAGACCGACTGCGCTGTCCGGGCTCCTGCTGAGATATTATCCTCAAGAGGATAAGAACCGTTTCCTCCTATATCGCTCTCATACTTTCATCTCACCGAAATATGATATAAGAAACACAAAAGAATCATCTTGTCATTCGACGGTATACAACACGAGTAGCTGAGAGTTTCACCAAATTCACTAAGAAAGAAACTTTTGGTATCCTCAGATATTGCCCGAAGTATATATCACGTCATGTCTCCACAAGCCTAAGAGCAAAGGAATGTAAGACAAAAGCAGGAACTATGGGTAGTGTCCTCGGGTGCGTATGGAATGGTAGGCTTCGGTTACAACCCGTCGGACCATGCAGCGGGCAATGTGGATAGTCACGGACCATCTCATAGGAGCACAGAGGGATGCCGTCACACAGGGGGAACGCTACAGGCTCTTCAGCATCAGTTGACTGCCGATGAACGCAGATGTGGAAATATTGTGTTGCGTTCTGCACACAGAATTCTAGTGACTACAGCCGGAATAACGTAGTCGGTATAGCAACTGGTTACCGAGGGGTCGGAGTTCGAGTCCCGGAAGAGTCAATAATTTTCTCTTCTCCATGTCGTTCAGACCGGCTCTAGCGTCCACCCAACCTCCTATCCAATGGGTACCGGGGGATTTTTCTCCGGGCGTAAAGCGGCCGGGGCGTGAAGCTGATCACTCACCTCCAGCTAGTGTCGAGTTCAAGAAAATTTGGGCTAATACATGCACTCCCCCCATACGCCTTCATGGTGTACTGCTTAATTAGTGAAGCACAGGAACATTTCTTTCTTCTTCTAGAGAAACATTTACTTTACAGCGATGTATCAACTGGGGGCACGCGGTAGCGTAGCTACAAGCCGGAAGGTCGCGGGTTCAAATCCCGATGAGGGCATTGGATTTTTTTCAGCTGACCTAATCCTTCCAGCCGCACTAGACCCTGGGGTTTACTCAGCCTCTAACAGAAATGAGTACCGGGAATTAATTAAATAATTTTCCTGCGGAGTAAAGCGCGGCCGGCGCGTAAGGGTGACAACCTTACCGCCATCTTTGAGCCGATTGTCTAGATAATGTGGGACCCTCAACGTCTCACAACCCTATGGGCCTTCACGGCCTGGTACAGGGATAACTTTACTTTATTTTTTTAGGATGTATCAACTGCAGGGATCGTGAGGTGTCAGACAATATGTGAGGCTGATTGTGAACATGGAGGTTGACTCTTTACGAAACGAAGTTGGTCCAACTGCATAAGATGTATGACATTCAATCTGACGTGAAGGTGATTAAGAATGAGTGCCTTAGGATTTGAGAGAAGGAACTGACCGAATCACGAGTAATTTCAATTTGGAAACTGCCCTAGATTATAATCAGTTACATACATCTGAAAGTACACGCCAACGTAATGGGTAAGAAAGAAAGAAAGAGTAACTGATTAACTAAACACCGAACACGCTTGTCTGTACTTCTATTCGATAAATACCTCAGTTCGAATCTCAGTTGGTATAGCGGAATGTATATGAATGAATGTATAAGGGGTGGGCCTACTCGGCCCTTGCACCGCGACCTACAGTGGTCTATTGTGCTTCGGGACAGCGGATATCCTAAGAAGTTCTCGTGTTTCTTCAGTCATTCCAGGCAAATGCTGGGATAGTACTTCGACTAGGCCATGACCGCGTCCATCCAAATTCTGTGCCAAGTCCTGGGATAGGCCATGGCCGCGTTAATTCAAATTCTGCATCAAATCCTGGGATAACGCCTGGATTAGGACACGTCCGCGTCCATTAAAATTCTGTACCAAAACATGGGACAACACATGAATACTTCAATCCAAATCGTCTTTCATCCCATCATTTGACGCTATGGAGTCTCCACAGTGAAAGTGTCGTTAAATAACCTATGAAAGATTATGAAGTGAATGAATTAATGAGCTTATTAACGAGGATTTCTTCCATAAACGTGCCTGAATCTAGAGGGCAAACTCGGGCGATTAAACCCTCCTTCCTTTGGAATGTGACCAAAGCTAGGCGTGCTGTGCTGGGGCCAGTAGCGAGCCAACACATTGCACGGATCACGTGACAAATAACCCCCCTATCTCGAGATGCGAATGTGTAAAGAATATCCGACGGCATGTCATAGTGTCACGTCCGCCGTGGGTTATAAGCTCCTCCGCGCGCCTTCTGATCCTCTTACCTGTTTCATGACAGTCCGAATTTAATACGGTCAAAGCCGTAAACTTCTGACTCGGTAACTAGACACGTCTAGTTACTGACTTCTAGTAGTTCACTCAGTTTAATCCAATTGGAGAGCACACTGCTATCCAAGACGTCTCTCTGTCCTGACAACATGGGGACAGACTGACAGGACGCTGTATCAACTGCGCAGACTGTACTGAATCGAAAGACATGAGATGATGATCATCAATAAGAAGCCTACAAAAATTTATATCGGGTCGGTCAGATAATGTTTCAGTTACTATCCCAACATTTGCCCTGACAGACCGAGGCAAATAGCGGAAACATAAACAAGAATCGAAGTAACCCGGCCGAGTTTCGAACCAATAACATCTCCAACATAATTCCAAGAAATCCGTGAAGCTGACCACTCACCTCCAGCTTGTGCTGAAGTCAAGAAACTGTGGATATATATACGTCCACTCCCCCACATGCCTTCACGTTGTGCTTACTTAGTTAAGCACAGGGACAGCTTTACGTTTACCTTTTACAGCTATATGACTCTCTTCGATTGATGGTGCAGAAGCAGATCGCTGATGCCCGATAAAGGACTAGGACTCTTTTTTATTGCTAGTGGGGTGGGGCTGAGCCCCTCGTACTGCGGCCAATTCTGGCCTATTGTACCAGCCCCAGGTGATAGGTGAGGGTGATTGTAGAGCAATTGGTGGAATGAAGATTGGTAGGGGAAACCGAAGTACTCGGAGAAAACCTGCCCCAGCGTCACTTTGTCCACCACAAATCCCACTTGACCAAACCCGGGAACGAACCCATGCCGCCGCGGTGGGAGGCCAGCGACTAACCTCTTGAGCTATGGCGCGGCCCAAGGACTAGGACGTTTGTCTGTTTCTATTTATCAATGTTATGCAAAAAATGCATGGGGCTCACCCCACCTCACTATCCAATAGGGGGGGGGGGCTCTCGTTGCCTGAGGCTGACATCTTAATGCGTCTACAATAGACGTTAAAGAGTTATGTGGAGTTTCGCTACCGCGCTTTGGTATGGAATAATGGAGGTACAGATCCACCATTCATGACCATGGTAGTAGATAATGACTACAAAGTGTATTTGTTTTTCGTATGGCTCTCACAACAAACAGCGACTGTTTGCCTAAACAACATTAACCAGTTAGCCCTTGTAGCGGAGTAGTAATATGTTTTCTGCGAGCAATCGACCGAAATTTAATACTGTATAATATTTATATGATATTCAGTCTTTTAGAGGGCTAAAATCCAAGTAACGGGGAACAGAAATATCTTTACATTAACGTGAATTATAACTTACATATTCCGGACAATTTTATTCCTAGTGTAAGAGCATATGAACAGGAGTCAGAAATTAATATCTGGCTCACAGCACAGCAAGTGTTAAGGGTTTCTATCATAGAGGCTATCATACGAAATATCGTTTCTTAATGTCATGTGTAAGTTGCTAGGAGACCTGAAACATATACTGCATAAGGCCATGTATGTCCAATGTTGTAAGATCTGAAGTTTTTGCGGCGAAAGCAATGAACACTGTGGTCTTCTCGAACATGAGGACGTGAAATTATATCAGACTTGACCACGTCACATCCCACAAAACAAAATTCTTCATATGTCTACCGTTGTTTTGTCGACGCGCAAACACACAGCATACTTGTGATATCTCTCCCTTTAATGTCTAGATCCTGAATTTAACAAGTAAAAATGTTTCAGTGTTTGCTTCTTGCGATGCATTAACATACACGTACCAGTGAACTAGTGGAAGTTTTCTGACAATATTTCAAACTGCTTAGAGATATTGATTTGAGATACATCTAGGAGATTAATGTATTTACGTAGGTACAAGCCTAAAGCAAGAGTTTATTAAAAGCTCGTGACATGAGAAATAAGCAACAACTCCAATACAGCAAGTCTACTGTAATTGGAGAGAGAGCGTACCTCTGGGGCTGAGGTGCAGACTTCATCTAGATCCATCGGACCGTGAAATCCTCCATCAAGCCCCGCGCCAAACCAGAAGTAGCATAGGACGGAGATATCGAAAGATCGGGGAAGAGCCCTGTGTATGTGTGAACCCTCTTCTGTCTTAGACGAGCAATGCGATACAGCACACATCACAGGATATGGATGAACGTCAAATTGGGGGATGAGCCGGCCAGCCGAAAGTACACGCCTGTCCAGGATCATCTCTTGCACATTAGTTAACAATGGAGGAAAGCTGTACTCCAATGGAGTACATGCGTCCTTTGAATACCCTCTTTACTTTTGCATTGTCCCACAAGTTCGGTGCTGCAAAGCTAACCGCAATGCAAATAATACTCCGCACAATATCGCATGGGCTGGACGACCGAGGGGTCGGAGTTCGAGTCCTGGTCAGAGAATTTTCACTTCTCCATGTTATCCAGACCTGCTCTGGGGCCCACCCACTCATATCCAATGGGTTCCGGGGTCCCCCCCGGGGCGTGAAGTTGACCACTCACATTCAGCTAGTTTCGAGGTCAAGAAAACGTGGGTATATACATCCACTCCTCCATATCTCTTCGTGGAGTGGTGCTTAATTAGTTAAGCACAGGGACAACTTCACCTTTATCTTACGGTATCACAGTTCATTTCTCGCCTTGTGTTTCCTTCAATGCGCATTATATCGAAAGTGCTTTAAAGGTGAAAATATCGTCATTTTATTACACAGAATCTGATATGGCCTTTCAAGAGAAGCAAAGAAACTCCAGCTGAGTGTCGAGTAAAGAAGGCCTTATGTTGAATAATTACATTCATCCAAAGAATTTTTAGTCTCTTGAGATGGCGGTCGCAGACGGTGGGAAGAAAGGACGTGAAAGAAAATTTCATGTGTGCTGCAGTTACAGTGAGATTGATATAATTAGTGTTGAAATCCGTTGCCAGGATACGACTAGTGATTGAGAACCCTAGTGTTGTGTAACGATGAACTGTAAAGTGTGTAGATCAGCGATAACGCTGATGTAGTGGAGCTCAGCTCAAGCAGAGGGACGAGACTGAATGAACAAAATTCGATTCACGGTAGGGGCAGAAACTTCTCTTCTCGCCATCCTGTCCACACCGCTCTGGGGCCTACAGAGCCCACCCAATGGGTGTCGGGGTCAGGGGAGCGAAACGTCACGCTGACCACCTCCAAGACAAAAACACGTGCATGTATATACTGGCTCCCTCACACGAATTCTGATGTGTGTAAGTGCAAGGAGAAGCGTGGCTACGGGCTGAACCACAGGGTGTAATATTTAAGAGGCTCAGATTGGCTCAGAAGTTCACTTGATCCTCTTTCTGATAAGTATGTTGGACACTTTCACATGACGTACTCTGGTCGAAGTGTGTCTAATACATGTCATGAATCCTTGCAGATTAACACCTGCCTTCCTATACACCTTCATGGAATGGTGCTGAGATACAGAGGCACCTTTAGATCATTTTGAGAAGTGACAGCAACGGTCACTCACAAAAAGCTGAGAGACAGAAGTTTCTTTGCTTCTCCGACCACTGGAGGCAAGACATATGATCCGAGCTATAACAGGAATTGAAATATCCCTGCAGCTGTAACCAATTATTGACGAATGATTGCTGTATTCGACTGACAGCTGACCGGCAGTGAAGCTTCGGCCTCACTTGGGTCAAGTGATGTGTGGTCAGATAAGGCTAAGGAGCGCCCACTCCTCTGAAACACAAAACTCAAGGGGAAAGAAGACAGAAGATTAGGCCTATGGTGGGCGTATTTCATAAGTCTGTTTCCTGAACAGATTACGGCAGCGGCAGCGCTCCAGCTTTGTGTTCGGGAGAGACCTAGCTCGAAGCTCGGCAGGATTGTTGGCTACCGTGATATTATTTTCATTCACAGTTTTCCTCAAGTCTCTCCAGGCAGGTGCTATGAAATAGACAAGTGTTTACTTACAAATTCTAGCCCATATCTCATGCATGATCATCTTCTACGCCTTGTCGACGTCATATATATACAGTATATTGTCACCGTTTAGAGTGATTCTCAATGGGGTTTCGGATTGGACACTGGATTTACTGACCACTAACGGGTCGTAACTACAAGAGTCTTATGGGATTACACACTCCAAATATCACTGGAACTACAGCACACATAGGGGGCATGCGGTAGCGTAGCTGGTTAAAGCACTATGCTACAAGCCGAAAGGTCGCGGGTTCGAGTCTTGATGAGGTGGATTTCTTAAATTTACCCAATCTTTCCAGCAGCACTATACCCCTAGGGTCGACTCAGCCTTTAACAGAAATGAGTACCAGGAATCTTCCTGGGGGTAAAGAGCGGCCGGCTTATAAGGCTTACAACCTTAGAGCCATCTGTGGCCAACTGTCTAGAGAAAATGTGGGAGCCTCGAAGTCTCACAACCCTATGGGCCTCCACGGCCTGTTACAGGGTTAGCTTTACCTTTTTACAGCACACAAAAAGTCTTCTCTTCAGAGCCTGACTTTCAACTGACTAGCTCCCAGGCTGGAGGTCATTTCACAACAACCTCCTAGTCCTCTCACAGCCCGACTTCCGGCTGAGCACTGAACTCGTTGTTCCAAACCGTTCCGGTTTAACATCTCGGCACGGACCACGTAGAAAACACGGCTTCCAACAGCTCCTCTATTGTTGCATGCGTATCCAATGCCGCGGGAACGTCTTTACCGAGTCGTTCCCTAGCAATAGCTCTGGTATATTTCCATATCTCGCTGCTGTTGCATAGTAACGGCTTTATATGTTACAATATTCTACATTAGAAACTGCGCAATTAAGTGCAAACATTCTTGCAAGCTGCGCCCTGAAGCTTTACGTTCGCGGGCGCCCATTCGTCTCGCCACGGAATGCTTACAGATATTCAGCCTGATTAACTAATTTAATTAATAAGTCTGTCAACCGACCAAGTGTCTCGTTTGTATATGCTGTTCCTTGGTAATTGTTCAGTCGAACAAGCTATTCCTTGTTAATATGGAATCCGAACGTTCATCACCCTAACCACGGGTTCAAAACCTGTACAATGTCAAGGTTCAGTTCGTACCTCCATAGTCTACTTTCTAAAATTAAATATTAACTCTAAATTTTAGTTGGCAAACCTGAAGGAAAGAGACAACTCTGGAGACCTAAACGTAGAGAGTAGTATCTTAAAGAAATAAAATGAGCTGGTATGGACTAGGATTAAGTGGCTCAAAGTTGCGGCCAGTGACGTGCTCTTGTGAGCAGGTAGTGAATCTTCTGTCTTCATAAAAGATGAGGAATTTCCCGATTTCTTAGGCAACCACCGGCTTCTCGAGAAAGACTCTGCTCCAAAGAGCAAGCTTCAATTTCTTCGTTTACGTCTTGTTCTTCCCACTCCTCTTTTTCCCTTGCGACAATCAGTCAAAATATTGTATGAATTCCTTGTTTCTAACGTGTGCTAAAGGTCCCGACCGAATACATCCAATTCAGAGTATTCTAGTCTCACGTGCCCGTTCCTTTATCACGTGCTGCACCCATAAACACGAGGTGGCTCTAGAATGAAAGCGCTCGGTCATGTGACGAAATAATATTGACAAAACCACTGAGCGAAAGAGTTTGGAAATTCACACAGGTTCACGTAATCCATTCCACATGGATCATTTCTAAACTTGACAATTAGAGATGCATAAAATAATCAGCGAAGCATCAAAATCACAGCCGATACAATTATGCACGTTTAATTTAATTCACGTTTATAATTAGTTTATGGCGCAACCAAAATAAAAACCGCGTCCAGAGACTGGGAAGGAAAGTGGAGGGGGGAGGACTCGAGTTCAGTTAAAAGGAATCTGATTTACCACTTGCCTGGAAAACAGAGGGGACTCTGAATGCAATGGAACGAAATGGAGTTCAGAATGGCTCAGATTTTAATGTTTATAGCATAACAGTGACCAAACAAGTGTATACGAACAGTTATGACACATTACCACAGGTGCATGAATACGTACAGTGCAACATGAAATACAGGAATCATTGGCCGCATCATAGCATTCTCTCGTCCCATTGAGCTCACAGTTTACCGGTTACACCATTGTGGCCCTTTAATTGTCTCACCCTATACTCACTACGCATATATGTGTATTTATTTTGTGATGAATATGACCATTTCCTAGGCAACGGATGGGTAAACACCGCCTGAAAGCCGGAATAGCAATAGAGGCGGAAGTCCACTTGCTAGGCAACGACTCACAAGTTTTCGCTACAAAGGACAACAGACAAAAACACGAACTGTTCGGTGTGGTGGCTGCTATTCGGTCTTCACGAAGTTATAAGAGAGAGTTCATTCGTGAATTCAAGAGATTCATTCGTAAGAGAAATCAGAAGGCAGTTCAATAATTGAGTATCTAGCTGTGAAGTGTTAACTAGATAAGATTCGTTAACAAGAAACGACTAGAAAAACGACATCGTAGGCTTTGCTTTGTGTTATAAAGTAAAAAAAAAAGTAAAGCTATCCCTGTAACAGGCCGTGAAGGCCCATACGATTGCGAGACGTTGAGGGTCCCACATTATCTAGACAACTGGCTCAAAGATGGCGGTGAGGTGGAGAGCTCAGTGGCCGACCAGCGGCGTCTAGCTAGAATTGTCCGTGGTAACAGACAAGCGACACTGGCTGAAATCACATCCACATTCAATGCAGGAGGTACCAGACGCATATCCAGCAGGTCAGTGCAGCGTTCCATGGGATATGGGAGCAGAAGACCGATCAGAGTGCCTCTGTTAACACCACGGCACCGGACACAGCGCCTCACCTGGGCTTGTGACGTCGCTAATTGGACCCTGGAGGATTGACAACATGTGGCGTGGTCCGATGAGTCACGGTACCAGTTGTTTCGGGAGGATGGTAGGGTTCGGGTGGGGCGCAGACCCCATGAGGCCATGGACCCCAGTTGTCAACAAGGCACTGTGCAGGCTGGTGATGGTTCCATACTGGTGTGGGGTGTGTTCACGTGGCATGAGTTGGGTCCGCTCGTCCACCTGAATACGTCATTGACCGGTGACCGCTATGTTACACTGCTTGTTGATCATTTGCAAGCCCTTCACGGACTTCATGTACCCCCACAACGATGGGATATTCCAGCAGGACAATGCACCGTGTCATCGGACCGGGGTGGTCCAGAATTGGTTCGAGGAGCATTCTGGAGAGTTCCGACGAATGGTGTGGCCACCGCGTTCATCCGACATGAACCCAATCGAGAATTTATGGGACGTGGTGGAGAGGTCCATTCGCACCCAAAATCCTGCACCTACAAATACCAAGGAGCTGTGGGCGGCTATCCAGACGGCATGGCTCAACATCTCTCCAGAGGTCTTCCGTCCACTTGTGGAATCGATGCCACGTCGAGTTGCTGCACTTCGCCGGGCTAGAGGGGGTCCTACACGATACCAGGTACCTATCCCATGACTTTTGGCACTTCAGTGTATATGTATGTAGTATATATATGTAGTATATACATATCGCACATTGCAACATTAACAAAAGCTTCGTATTTTGCCATAGAGTATATTTGTGGGTTTGTATAATTTTCAGAATAAACAGCTCGTCTTATTTCCCTACACACTATTAACTAATTTGTCCTTACAATGCAGACGCACTGTGTTTCCTCTGATGTTTAAAGAAGCATGTAGGAACTGAGATTTTAAATATAATTTTGATAAAACACGTGCTTAAATTTTAATACTTGTAGGCCTGCTTGCATTCAGATTAGTAATATTACATTCCTACCTACCTTTTCTGTACAATATCTGATATCCAAATCACGATCATTCCACATACAGATGTACTGCTACTGCATAACACATATTTCCAATTGTTCTTTCTTTCTTTCTTATTAAAATTTTGTTTTCTCTTCCGTTCCCTCTTTTTCTTTTCTATCCGTTTTCCTTTTTCTATCTTTTGTTTCCTTCCGTATTTTTGTATTTAAAAGCCGAGATAGCGCAGTCTGTATAGCGACTGGCTACGGGCTGGTCGCCCAAGGCGTCAGAGATCGAGTTCCGGTGTGGGCAAGAATTTTTATTTCTGCACATCGTCCCAACCGGCTCTGGGGCCCACCCAGCCTCCTATCCAATAACATTCCCCGGGGGTAAATCGGCCAGGGTGTGAATCAGACCACTCACCTCCAACTAGTGCCGAGGTCAAGAAAACGTGGATTTACACATCCACTCCCTCATACGCCTTCATGGTGTAGTGCTTAATTAGTTAAACACAAGGAGAACTTAACCTCTTCATTCCTGTATTTATTCCCTTCCGACGTATTCTTTTTTTTTTCTTTCTTTCTTCTTTCCTTCCTTCAAAGTTATCTTCCTCAATTAGTGTTGAAGTTGGAGGCAGGAGCCTTCAGAAGACTGATGTGTAGCGCACAATGAGATTCCGCATCGAGCAGCGCTGGTGGCGCCCTTTGTCTCCAACGCCAGTTGCTGAAGCTCAAGATGATTGATGCCAGCTAGGAACAGTTATCGTTCAGCGTCTACCTTTGACTTTATAAAGTTTCATATCCAGCAGAAAGTAAGCGAGTTGGAAACAGCAGGAAAAGTTATAGGATGCAAGTACAATGTTTCAGAGGTTCACCTACTCCAGCATAACTTGAAGAAGAGTGATAAACTCCCTTCTGTTCCCTTACAGACAAGATCTCGAACTTACTACCTCTTGTTATGGAACTCGAAAACAGGAGACAGCACAAATACGCCGGTAATCTCTGTCTTGAGCTACTCTTTCCAATCTTCAAAAATGTAAAAAGCTACGCCTGTAACAGTCCCTGAAGACCCATTAAGGTTGTAAGACGTCGAGGCTCCCACACTTGCTCTAGACAATCGGCTCACAGATGGCGGTAAAATTGTCAGCCTTAGAAACCGGCAGCCCTTTCCCCCCATACCCCAGGAAGATTTCTGATAGAGGCTGAGTCGACCCCAGGGCCATAGTGAGGCTGGAAGGATTGGGTCAATTGAAAAAATCCACCTCATCGTGACTCGAACCCGCGACCTTCCGGATTGTAGCATAGTGCCTCAACCAACTAAGTTTTCTCGTGCTTTTTCCAGTCTTCAGAGCCTCGACTATATTTCGTAAGATCCTTACCCTGAAATGCAATCTCCATCGGGTTGGAGAGGTTTTAAAGTGTTGATTATTGTTGTGTGTAAAAGTGATGATTTACAAAACAAACAAAAAAAACTCCGTGGTTTTAGTCCGCAAGCGAACTATACCGACCGACCGACCGACGGCCGCTTGTCGGCGAAGCGGAGAGTGTCGCGTGTCAACGCAACGAATCCCCACGGCTGTTAATTTCGGTTTTCCAGATCGGAGCCGCTATTTCCTTGAAATAGCTCCTCAATTGTCCTCACGAGGCTGAGTGAACCCCGTTCCAGACCCACTACTTCTCAGAAAATCTAGTAGCGCCGGGAATCGAAACCGGGACCTCTGTACTGTAGCCAGAAACTCCGACCACTAGACCACAGAGGAAGTCGCGATGATTTACAAACACTAATAAAGTAAAATCTACCATGCCTCTAGGGCTTCTACTAGATACGCGAGACATGACCATGGGTGACGGACAAATGAAGAACCGGTAAGGCAGAAATGAGACCTTCACGATTTTCACCCGACCAGCCGCGACAAATAAATAAATATTAAAACATCTATGACAAGTAAGGACGATAAAGTATCGAATAAGTCACTGAATAGAGCGATACAGACCTATTAACAGAATGGGTAAAGTCACGTGACTAAAAACATCACGGAAATTGTGTATACGCTCACAGGAAGAAGAGCTAGAGTAAAACCAAGAGAACTCTCGGAAGATATATTTGAGGTTGGTAGAGCCATTAAAACCTCTTAAAAAAAAAGACAAAGTTTCCCTGTGTTTAGGCACTATGCCATGAAGACATACTGAGCAATGAAGGCATAGCTCCACCATTCTAATCTGTGAAAACAAAGAGGACTAGATACATATTTAATTATACATCACATTTGTAGACTATAAAGTCAGGTAATTAATTAGTTGGAAAGATAGATTGTTTAGTTAATGTAGTCACGTCCGGGTTTCGATTCACGCACTATTAGGAGGCGGGCATCTGAAGGTGATGTCATGAGGTGTGGGAAGCCGTCTGGTTCTGTGACGTGATTAGAAAGCTGTAAGCTCGTCTGAAAGTTACAGGTTTTCTTGTATCTGTTACCAAACACTTAATTACGTCTGCTGAACCATACGCTGCCTCACAAACTGCGTCATGGTTGGGAAAGCCAAGAAAGTACGTGTGTAGTCCAGCTATATTGGCATGAAATGCTTCACTTGAAACACTTGTCGTCTCGTCACCTTTCGAAAACATTAACAGTCAAAACAACGGTAATGTATCGTTGTGGAACGTGGTTTAGTATAAAAGGAGAATATAAATTACAAGTAATTCAAACCAAAGTGCTCAGATAAACGTCCGGGCATAACAGGAGATAAAGTCAATGGAAAATTTAGGATATTAAATAGTAAGGAATTCCGAGAGTTATGCAGGTCACTTAGAATTGTTTGGAGAATATACGAGGTTACGATGGATCGGATATATGTGTCTCCGGTGGGGAGCCAAAATAAGAAAACAGGGTTATGGCAGGACATGATAATGAATCTTAGTAATTTTTATTTTAAAGGTTTGTTTTCAGGAACAAAGCAACTTAGGGTCTCCACCGGTCCCCTTCCAACGTTTCCCTGCCCTTCAGGTAATTCCATGTTATATTTGGCAATCCTTCCTCACATGTTTTATCTGCAGGATCTCAAAGGACCTGCATAACAGTAAATATGGAGAAAATGTCACGTATTTTATGGTCGTGACCAACAATAACTCGTACTTACAGACAATAGAGCGCTATCGCTGATTTTAACAATTACCGTACAGTTCACCGTTACACACTCACTAGGACTCAGTCTTCACTAGTCGTATCCTGGTAACGGAATTGAAACACTGTCACTGTGAATAAATCTTATAACCACACACAGTGGTCTTCGCAGGCTGATTTCTAATTCTTCTTCGACTTCTAATTTCCCGTGACTATCCCCTACCGACAACTGAACTGAACTGAACTGCACTCAATAATTCCAATGTTTCACTTCCTCAGTTCGATCCCTTTACTCCCAATTTCATATCCTGGCAGGTTGACGTCTCGAGCTCGACTGATTCAAACGAGATTCCGTGTCCTTTATAACCACTCGACACAGACCACAGCAGAAAATACAGCCTCTCTGTACTCTGGCCGTGTGTATGGCGCGTTGCATAGCAATAGTCGCAGCGGGGACCACAGAAAACCATCCTTGTATTGTTTGCCGCGTGTGTTTTGCGGTCGTTGCATATTAATGGGTCTACGCGTCGCAATAATATTTGATGTGCACTGAAATTTTTTATTAAAATGTGTTGTTTTCATGAATATGAGAATCATACTTTCGGCTGAAGAAAATGTGTTTTCCGTGGGGTCCGTTATCAAGGATCAGAATTTGAAAGGAATATTAAGACAGCAACGAGATGTGCTGCACGACACCAGAAGCATTCAGGTATGATCATGAGTCCCGCGGGAATCGGAACCAAGAATGACTGTGCTGGCGAAACCAGCAGCAACTTACCCGAACCTATCCGACCCAAAGACAGCAGCAATTTACCTGAAACCTAAAATTGGAAAGACATAACTTAAAAACTAACTAAACTTACAGCAGGAATTCTTGCAAATCAGTCACACTTGGAAGAATAGCTTTACCGTCCCCTTGATAAAAAAAAGTTCTTTAAACATGAAACAGCTATTTATAGTTTATGAAAATGTTTATCGATCAAATTCATAGAAAGAATTCTTTAACACAG
Source organism: Cryptotermes secundus (assembly GCF_002891405.2). Classification (NCBI taxonomy): domain Eukaryota; kingdom Metazoa; phylum Arthropoda; class Insecta; order Blattodea; family Kalotermitidae; genus Cryptotermes; species Cryptotermes secundus. Next base: position 775,079 of record NW_019731275.1, on the reverse strand, counting down.
CATAAAAATTTCATAACTAATTGTCTGAACGGACAATGTGATAGCCCTGAAGAGATACACGCTTCTGAAACCAAGCTATTAACGCACAAATTTATAACAATGTGCTTCGGGGTTCCTTCGACGCGGCACTCTTGTTGCTAGTTAATTGCCTCAGTCGTGCGAGCGCGTTGATGATGCTCCATGGGACGGTGTGTGTCTGTCCAATCAATATCCTCTGCCTGTCTCCTTAATCTCGCCCCCTTCCCCCCAATCTTCCAAGCACGAGGTAGGCCCATTGTTTCTTGTAAGGTATTACCATATTCATTCAGCCAGATCTATAATATTGGCTCCCCCCCCCACCATCCTCATCTTATGGGGCAGCGAGACCAATAATAGAGGTCAGAGTACAGCCTGTCTATCGGCGTTTATGTTACAACAGTATAAGAGCTGTCCATATATAAAACAATATGAAATATAAGGAGCACCACAACCTTCAACGTTTGGATATAAAACTACGAACTATCTATGGGAGGGGGGAGTTATACAGTCAAATAGTCACTGTGTGCGTTCCGAAGGAATTCTGTTTACGAAATTGAACAAATGAACTGCAGTCATTCGTCTGTCCGTCTCTGACCCGATAAAGGACTGAACTAGGATTGTCTGGGGTAGATCCGAGCTCGAATCTCGACCGAGTTACTTGTGGTTCTCCTCAGTCTTCCTAGGAAAATGTTGGCGATATCACAGTGAAGCCACCACATCCCTCCTCCCTTCACGAATTCTTACCTATTCACTATACGTGAGTACTTTCTCTCGCTCGATACTACGTTACTGTTACGTTTCAGACGCCGCAAGTTAGCAACATGAAGACAACAGAACCCCATTATCACCAAACTGTCAGAGAAAAGATGAGAACAGCACTGAGGATTCCGAACATGGTACGGTAAATTCTAGTAGTCAAAGGACCTCGGAAACTTATTTTAGACCTAAAGTTCCCGTAGTTATTTTTTAACTTTGGCGCTACAGCCCCCATTTGGGCCTTGGTCTACCTCCATGAAACTCTCCGTTTTACTAGATGTTAGACATTCGGTGGTAGGACCCCTTGGCCGGGTGATCAGCTCGTCGCTGTATGCAAACACAGAAAAATGCACACACATAAACACTGAACATCCATGCCCTCAGTGGGATTCCAACTGACGATCCCGGCTTCCGAGCGAGCGAAAACAGTACATGATTTAGACCGCTCGGCTACCGTGACTGGCTAAGTTCCCGTAGTAGGCTCTTCAAAATAATTGAGTCTCCCTGTAGAGCTACAAAAACCATGCAGTGAGTTGTGAATTCGCATGTGTTTCTAACCGCAATACCACAGGCTTCAAGTGCCAAATACTAACAAAGACCAGAATCAGAAATTCAACTTCACATCTCTGGCGCTTGTTCGGAAGTCTGTCCCATTTTGGCGTCGCGCCGCCGGCAGCAAATCCCGTCGACTCTAAACTCGTTAATATGCAAGCAACACAGTTGATACCCCAGTTCGCAGTGGGAATCTCCAACCCTGTTGCAATAAATATGAAAATCAGAGATCTCAAAAAGAAATTGGCGAGGCGTATCATGACTAGACACGCGTCAAACTCAGTTCGCCGCGATGCTGTGTCTTTTAGATGGTCTCAGGCTTAGCGTTAGAATGTTGATAAAATATTATCGTATGTCATTCGGGTAGTTTTTCTGGAAACTCCAAATACAACTACATTTTTCGGAGAATCTTAATTGAGGACTTCTCTAGTGAAACTGATATATTCATAAACTGTACAATATTATGCATTTTAACCACAAATAGCGATGGCAGCTGACGGGCCTCTAAATCCACTCGAGCTTGTCAAATAGGAAGACTTCCGGTCTGTCAGCCATGTTGTTTAACAGTGATCTGTCTGACCTCGATAAATATATCTTCTTCTTCCTCCACTGCTTCTTGGTAGAGGCACTCAAGTCTTCGCATGCTCATTCCATGATTCCCATGGTCTTCCGCGATCTTGAGGGTCACTTTCATTTATACAGCATAATCTGTTTCGATAGTCCCTCATGCGTGATTCTAGACCATTGGTTTATCCAGCTTTTTGTGTTGAGCTGTTTTATTTATGAACTAACTGCAATTTAAGTCGCGCCATAGCTCAAGCGGTTAGTTGCTGGCTTCCCACCGCGGCGGCCCGGGTTCAATCTCGGGTCTGGTCAAGTGGGATTTGTGGTGAATAAAGTAGCGCTGGGGCAGGTTTTCTCCGAGTACTTCGGTTTCTCCTGCCAATCTTCATTCCACAAATTACTACCACAATCACCCTCACCTATCATCTGGGGCTGGTACAATAGGCCAGAAGTGGCCGCAATACAAGGGACTTAGTCCCACCCCACTAGCATTAAAAAAACTGCAATTTTCAGTTCTTTCCTACCAGTCCACATTCCCTAGTGCATCTTCTCATATATAACGCTGTGTAGTATTTTGAAAGTCAAAGTTAAATTGACCTTCAATTGACTACCCGGAGTCATATCCCGGAAGACAGAACTCTTCATAACCACCGCTGTGAGAACCTCAGATCCTACAACTTCTAGGAGAGTCTTTATCTGTTCTAAAGTAGCTCAGCTCTATCTAAATACAAAATTTATAACATTCCAAAATACTAGGAGGTGTGTATTTAAATTTTACTGCATTATTATTATTATTATATTATACTGAATGCATATTTCATGCAGTCAAGTTCATGTTAGTGCTGGCAGCGCTCCCATGCGGATTACACACAAACCGTTGGGAATCACAGAGTATCCTAGCAACCAGACAAATGCCACTGAAAGCACATATCGAGTGTAAACGTTGATATTGTCGGCGGTGAGCAATTCGGATGCTGCGTGCGTTGAAATTATTTCAACCGAAAGAGAAAACAAAGGCACTTGTAATATATCGGAGCCTAGACACTTTCACAGCTGAATTTTGTGCGAGCCGCATTTTCCAACTAACATCACACACTGAGAAGCAAGGGGCGTGTATTGCAGAAAACTTTAAAAAGAGGATTAACTCGTGCGTGTTGTATTTATTATTCAATTAATGACGCAGACATAATTCGGTGGTTGGAGACTATCATGACGGACTGCTGACTGCTGCATGTTGGCCGCGCTGCCACAACTGCAGAAACTGGACTGCTGATTGCTGCATGTTGGCCGCGCTGCGACAACTGCAGAAACTGGACTGCTGATTGCTGCATGTTGGCCGCGCTGCGACAACTGCAGAAACTGGACTGCTGATTGCTGCATGTTGGCCGCGCTGCGACAACTGCAGAAACTGGACTGCTGATTGCTGCATGTTGGCCGCGCTGCGACAACTGCAGAAACTGGACTGCTGATTGCTGCATGTTGGCCGCGCTGCGACAACTGCAGAAACTGGACTGCTGATTGCTGCATGTTGGCCGCGCTGCGACAACTGCAGAAACTGGACTGCTGATTGCTGCATGTTGGCCGCGCTGCGACAACTGCAGAAACTGGACTGCTGATTGCTGCATGTTGGCCGCGCTGCGACAACTGCAGAAACTGGACTGCTGATTGCTGCATGTTGGCCGCGCTGCGACAACTGCAGAAACTGGACTGCTGATTGCTGCATGTTGGCCGCGCTGCGACAACTGCAGAAACTGGACTGCTGATTGCTGCATGTTGGCCGCGCTGCGACAACTGCAGAAACTGGACTGCTGATTGCTGCATGTTGGCCGCGCTGCGACAACTGCAGAAACTGGACTGCTGATTGCTGCATGTTGGCCGCGCTGCGACAACTGCAGAAACTGGACTGCTGATTGCTGCATGTTGGCCGCGCTGCGACAACTGCAGAAACTGGACTGCTGATTGCTGCATGTTGGCCGCGCTGCGACAACTGCAGAAACTGGACTGCTGATTGCTGCATGTTGGCCGCGCTGCGACAACTGCAGAAACTGGACTGCTGATTGCTGCATGTTGGCCGCGCTGCGACAACTGCAGAAACTGGACTGCTGATTGCTGCATGTTGGCCGCGCTGCGACAACTGCAGAAACTGGACTGCTGATTGCTGCATGTTGGCCGCGCTGCGACAACTGCAGAAACTGGACTGCTGATTGCTACATGTTGGCTGGGCTGCGACACCTGCAGAAACTGAACTGGCCTGCGGCTACTAGTGAGGGCGCTACGCCAGAATACTTTTAACATCCCCCGAATTTCTTCGGAAGTGAGGAAATGCGTGGGAGGTAAATTTACAATTTAAATTAATAAATTTAAAAAAGTAGGGGTATTACAGCACGAACTTATTTCAGTGAGTTTCGTAAATCTGAACTAAAAAAAAAAAGCTTCGAGAGATTTTACAAACACGTTTGTTACAACGATAACCTTCTACGTACATTCTCCTCAACTGGCAAATGTAAACCGTGTTCTTCAATTTAAACTTTCGAAACTGATATGCATATTATATTCCACTGAGCGTTAAATTCGGATAAGAATGTTTAGAGCTATGCATCTAATACTCCATACCCTTAAAACTGTGTATTTATTCAAGCATTAGAACAATTCTTTCTATTGCATTTCATAGTAGGCTAGAGTAAAATTAATCGAAGTGCGTAGTTCAAACTTTTATTATAAAGAACAAAATTGTGTATTTTTTAAGCAAACTTCTTGTTATGGTACTGTATATAGCGGTAATTTAGTCATATAATTCTCTCAAGGGGTTCAGCCTTATTTATCCACTTCCCCGTATGTACTACAGCAAACAAGTTTCCTCTTGGTTCTCGCGCCACGAGACACCCTCAAGCTGTTACGTCTCTTCCAACCCCTCCACGCCACACAGGCAATCGAAACGTGCAAACACAATATAGAGAAGGACAACAGCCTCTGGACATATTCAGGATTAACTAATTGATTTTTACCCCAATTTTCAGTATTCCGTTTTGTTACGAAAACCAATCTTATGGTAATACATCGAGTGCCTGTCTCCCGCTAATAACTATCTAATGAACATGACGGATTTTCATTAAACTCTGTATGAACATGGTGACTCCATAAACCACTCCACCATTTTATGTTTCATACATTTCTCTTAATAAAACAAGATGGAGATCATGCAAACTTTTGAGGCGAGAGAGACATCAGCGCCTTACAATGCAATATCCTAAACTTTGTGTAGTAGCAGATCTTCGAAAGTTACACAACTTATGTGAAGGCAGTAAGATCGATGAGCAAAGTCCTCACGCTATTCCACTTCCTAATGGAGCTAGGAATGTGAACTGTGGGACGGGGACAGATCATAAACACAGGATTGTGTATGAACTCACATACGGAGTAAAGGCGCCATTTTTCGAGTACATGAAGTAAGAACCATTTGCTGTTGTTGATATAATCGTGAAATATTAGTACTTTGTTGCGCTGAGGTAGCTTAATACGCCTAGCATGAGAATTAGTACTCACTACGTACCAGCCCAGGATGATAATAGATGATAATGAATGTGGAGCAGTCGGTGGAATGATAATTGGCAGGGCTCGAACCCGAGCTGCCGCGGTGGAAAGCCGGCGACTAACCGCCAGAGTTATGAGACAGCTATTGAGATCATAGTAAGTACTAACATTAAAACTACTATCTCAAATGCAGCATATATTCAAAACTGAATAAAAGCCAAAAAGCTGTAAGGGAAGGATCTGCGAAAACAGTACCCTAATTTCGGATATGGGTAGATCCTTATTTCGGATATGTAACGTAATTTTTAAGACTAGTTGGTTGAGACACTATGCTACAAACCGGAAGATCACGGGTTCGATTCCTGATGAGGTAATTGGAGTCTTTGAATTTACCTAATTCTTCCAGCCGCAATATGGACCTGAAGTCGACTCAGCCTCTAACAGAAATGAGTACCAGGCGTCTCTCTGGGTGTAAAGGGCGGCAGGCGCGTAAGGCTGACAACCTCATCACCATCTGTGAGCCGACTGTCTAGAAAATGTGGGAACCTCGACGTCTCACAACCCTATGGGTCTACACGGCCTGTTACAGGGATAGCTTTACCCTTTTCACCTTACCTTTACTGAAAGGAAGAAGAGAAACACATGTCTACAGTATGTACAAAGTCTTATTTTATATAAAGAAGAAACGGTCGTATCAAGAAAATATTAATTACATGAATATGTGCAAAATAAACGTAAGGTTTTCAACAGAAGTTAGCACCAAGTTATGTTCTTATAGAAAGAAAACAGTTGCGAATCACAATTCAAATTCGACTGTAACCTTAGCTCTGCAAGCGAAAATATTACATCAGAACTGGCAGAAACATACACTGACGGTAAACGAAACACAGCTGCTTCAACGTTCCGTCTACCGCTGCTGATAAATTTGTCGGGTATGAGGAATAAGGTCCTGTGCCCACCACCGCAGTGCTGCCTTTATGAATACTTCCTCAAAAACCACGATATCCGAAACTAAGCGCCTTTAGTCTATTACAGACATGAATAATGCATGACGCTTGAAGTTATATTCCCCAAATTCAACTGAGTCGAAATATGTATGTTCGTTCACCAGTTGAAACTGTACGCAGATATACAGCCTTAATTACTAGATCTAATTTATGCGTCTTGCTAGTTACACCATGGCGTCCTAAATTCTTCCCAGAACACTTTAATACAATATAAGCAAACAAACTCCGTGGAATGTAGTCCGCAAGCGAACTATACCAACGGAGCGCCAACTTATACGGATAGAGGGTGTCGCGTGGTCAGCGCAACGAATCCCCACGGCCGTTAATCTCGGTTTTCT
>NW_019731275.1:753692-768253 GCF_002891405.2 Cryptotermes secundus | reverse complement strand
TCTTCTGGGATCTGGCACCGCGTATATGTGGTGTTAACCGACGTTTCTGAGGAACGTATCGCCTCCATCTTCAGGGTAGAAGAAAAAATATATAAGAAATCTGCAAGCGGAGAGACCGTGAGAACCGGTAAAAGCAGACTGCAGGCGATACGTTCCTCCGAAACGTCGGTTAACACCACATATACGCGGTGCCAAATCCCAGAAGACTGCTTTCTTCATAGTATAATATAATTAATAATCCGATTTCACTCTAGATAATTCCAACGACGATAAGGCGGCTGGAACCTGAAGCTGAACGCTCACTTCCATCCAACTCGGAACTACAGGAAATTACAGCGCTATCGCTGATATACACACTTAGAGTTCACCGTTACACACATTAAGGTTCTCAGTCTTCATAAGCCGTATCCTGGCAACAAATTTATAAGTTCCAGTGTCACTGTAGAATACATGAGGTATTCTTTCCTCGGTCTAATTCCTTTCTTGCCACCTCTTCTCAATTACCTTCGACTCTCATCTCCAGAACTCGACCCAATTCTAATTTCAGTTGCGTGAGATCTTCGTTATATAGCCTCAAGGCGGACTCACGGAAAACACCGCTTCCTCTGTTGCTACGAAGGCGTCTTTACAGCGCTGTTGCATAGCAACGGAAGTTATTCGATTGCTGCTTGCGTATTCGTTGCTGTGGGAATGTAATTCCCAAGCAGCTGCCTAGCAATGGACGTCTCCTCTGATTTCACTATTCCGGCTTTTCTGGCGTCATGTCACAGTATTGTTTCATATACCTTGACCTACTTTGTGAAGCAGTCAAAAGTAGGCCTGTAACAATTTTTGAAACAAAAATTTCTTCTCAAAATTTATAGGCCTCTTTCTTTTCTAAGTTCATGGCGAATTGGAATTTTGTTTTTATTAAACTCAGAAATTTCATTTATGTGGAAATATTTTCAATTCCTCTCGTTATCTCTCGCAGATGCCAGTGGTTTAAATGACCCGTAACGTGATTATTTCTTCAACCGAATTTGAGTTTCGGTTTCCTCTAGTCACAAAGGCTTGTTAAAAGAATATAAATCAAGTGAAAGAACTTCCCATGCATTTTTGCTCTGAATAACTCCTCCCATTAGACCCAAATTATAAGCGGAAATAAACTGTTTGCCAAATTTTCACAATTCATAACTTTCAAACACTGGAAATTCTCACTTACCGAACTACAGAAAAAACACCTCTCTTTTTCTTCAACGATAAGGGATTAACGTCATTTGGCCTGTTTCAATTCGGTATTAATTTGTGTAATAACAGTTTTCTTCAGATCACTTGTATGACATCATGGACAAGGAATATACTTATTGAAAGGACTGTACATATATTGGAAATATATGGATATATCCAGGCTCCGAGCAAGAATTGAACCTAATGCCCGTGAATGAACAGTCCAAGACCGCTGCCTGATAAAATCCTACATTGTATTTTTAAATTCTTCAGTAACCTGCATCTGTCTGCGGAAATCCTTCAGTAGGTTGCATCTTCAGTTTGGGAATTCTTCAGTAGAATGCCTGGGGCTCGGCAAGTGTTTAATATTCGGTAAGCAACGAGCGCGCATCAACAACCCCTCCCCCACACACCCCTCACGGGCTGTCCACTGATTGTCATGTTCTCACCCGGAAAATTAGATTGCATTCCTCAGATTCTAGTGGGGTCCATCCCCTAGCAACTACCCGAAACACGCCTTTAAACAGCACAAGAAGGGGTGGAATTTCGAATACATTCCGGGCCCAATCTGGACAGCTCCTAGGTGGCTGTAGGCCCGCGACACTGCTACTTCTTTCGTTGCAAAGGAATTCTTGTGTCGCATCTCTAGTCCTAAGTCTCGTCTTCTGAAGAGCTGAGTGCTAGGCAGTGGCGCACCCTGGTATTTCGTGGCTATCGCTGTAACAGTTTGGGTAAATGCGCTGCAAGGAAACACGTCAATGTAGAACTATGAAGGGGCTGGAACCCTAAACCTCCTAGACGACAAGCATTAAATAAGTTATCGTAGGAATTTAATGACTCCTGCGTCCAAATAAACGGCACTATTTACTTTACGAGGCTAGCAGTGTTAACTTTATCTGAAATGGAAATCTATCTTTATCGGAAATGTTTTCTGGACCAGAAAATATAGAATGAAAATTGATATAAAACTGGATCTACATATGGAAAATGTTCAGCACGGAAAGGGAGAGAAAAGGCGACGATAATACGGAAAGTATTCATCGCTTTCTATCCACATGGCTGTGTATCAATACTCGTACTTCCTGTGAGAAGAGGTGTGTGCCATAGAGACGGAAGAATTAAGCTGTACCACCCAGAAAGAAAGGTAATAAAGAGGGCGACAGAGACAGACAGACAGATACGAGATAGATAGATAGATAGACAGGCAGACAGACAGATAGATAGATAGATAGATAGATAGACAGACAGATAGGGAGACAAGACAGACATACAGATAGACAGATATTGATGGATAGAGTCGACTGGTTATGTGATAATCCTGAAACCGGTGATAAACCGAGAAATTCTAAAGCATCTCTCAATAGACTGAGGCAGTGGCCCCTTCTATGCATAAACATTTACTAGAGACACATTAAACAAGAGAACAATGATTCAGCGGCGTAAAATTACACAAATCCACCGCCCCCCAACTCACTTCACTCACACACACAAACTGTCCGAGTAAAGCCTGGTGTCAGCAACTGCTTTTACGATTACAAGTGGCACTATAGGCACTGTTGTACGATGAAGTGCCACACTGCCCATGAGAACAAGTGTCAGGTATGGCATACGGAAGTGAAGTCTAAGGACGGAGAGACTAAACCCAGAAAATTCCTTTTCCCAAGCAAATTCTCCATTCTGATCCTCGTAAAATACAAACTAAATTTACTCTGAAAGACGCGACGGTGACTCGAGAGTAATGCAAGCAAACTAAGCAATGAAGTAAGCAACTCATTCATTGGCAAGTTAACAAAGCAGCTAACTACATAATATTTACGTCTCTTTCATGTCTTATGCTTGACTGGCCTTATTATGCATATAGAAATGTATTTAGAAATGCTTAATGAAAGAGACTATCTACAAGACCTTGATTAAGATGAGAGAATATCGTCAAAATGAATTCAAAAATTGTGCGGGGACAGCATGGGCTACATTCAACTGGCTCAGGATTGGGACCAGCAGCAGTCCCTAATGTGCACTGTAATAAATATCCGGGGTTTCACAAAAACAGGACAATATCTTGATCATCCGAGAGATTGTGGAGTTTAGAATTCAACTGGAATGAAATTTTGCTGACCATTCAGTTATTCTATTAGCTACGAGTATCATAATACATGAGACATACACAGAGTATAATATTTCCTTCATTACTAAGCCTGTTAAAGCCCAGTGGTTCTCTACGTACCAACTGCTTTCTGCGCAGAGTGTATCTGAGTGTTATTTTTTCCATAAACAACATTAACTGGGTAGTCTTTGTAGCCGAGACGTAAGGTGTTTCCTGTCAGGTATGAACTGAATTTTTATATATAATTTTTAAGAAATTCTCTTTAAAGGATTAAGTATTACAAGAAAATCACTCAGTATAACCTCAAACAAAAACACAAAACAATATTATTTCTCCAAATGTTGGAAACACGCTCTTCGGTTTCAGAGATCACTACTGTGAGACGTGATACTACACTGACATCTCGACTGTGGATCTCCTATGAACAGTGAAAGTGCCGAACAACAGAGCAGGAGATTGCCAGACTGGTAAATGTAAACAGTGTACTTACAGCCGAAGGAGGTTGGGCATGTTGCCGAAGAGCATGTCGGGAATGTGACGTAGACGATTGTTGTTCAAACGCCTAAAAAAGAAAAAATACACTTAATGTCATTAAGGCGACACTGGAAAATTTGTTAAAATGAACCCACATTTTGTCAACGCATTATTTATGAAGGCTGACTAGTTTAGGACGGAAGGTCTCCGTCGTGTCAGTGACTATTAGGTTTTGTGTATTCCATGAGAGAAGGTTGGGATAATAGGGCAGCTGTTTCCACTTTGTTCACATTTCATCATATGTACACACTAAATGCTATAGAGGTTCCTCAAACCATACAGCACAACTAACATGCTCATCGACAAATTTCAGCACAAATAGCACAGCGATAATGTACTGATTTGTATTTATGAGATGTAAGATTCGAATCCAGGGAGAGGCACTAATTATGTTCGCTGACGATATTATTTTTGTTTAATGTGGCTAAAGGCTATAAGAACTATGAAAGACTGAGGTACTCGACTAGGATGGCTAACCACTCACTCACTCATGGAGCTCATGGAGCTGAGCCCTTCTTGAGAAGCTACCAATTGCGCAGCCACTCAAGAACTACCCAGCATTTTATGGAACCCGAAAGTTCATTATCGTGTTCACAAGAGCCCTCCACTGGTCTCTATCTTGAGCCAGATCAATCCAATCCACACCATCCCAGTCTGTCTCTCTAAGATCCAATTTAACATTGTCCACCCACCTATGCCTTGGCCTTCCCAGTGGTCTCCTTCCTTCTGGTTTTCCCACCAATATCCTATATGTATTCCTCCTATCCCTCATTCGTGCTAGATGCCATGCCCCTCTCATACTCCTTGACTTGATCATTCTAATTATACTTGGAATATAGTACAAGTTACGAAGCTCCTAATTATGCAGTTTTCTCCAAAATCTTCTCACTTCATCTCTCTTCGACCCAAATATTCTCAACACCATGCTCTCAAACACCCTCAGTCTATGTTCCTCCCTTAAAGTCAAAGACCAAGTTTCACACCCATACAGAACCACGAGCAAAATTATACTTCTGTATATTTTGTTACGGTTTTAGCCAGCATACGAGAAGACAAAAGGTTCTGGGCTGAATGGTAGCTAGCATTACCAGAGTTCAATCTTCTAACCACACCATTTAAAAGTAAATGTCTATGAAAACTTTAACCTGCCTGGCTTCTTACCTTGAACCCTCCGATTCAAGACACCTATACGCGGCCCGGCAAATAGCCATTTCCACTGTAAGGTCTCCAGTCAGCTAATTGAAGGATGGCTGGTTTTCCTGCAGTATAAGCCCCTCAGAGCCAATGGATTTCCCCACGGCGATGATAAAAACCGAAATATCGATGCAAACCGGTCGAGCGAGGAACTGTCCATTTGATATTTTAACAGCAGTTAGTTGTACGTCTGCAGCCCACTTTATTAATTTGCTTTATATAATTTTCTTAAAACACAATAAAAAACGTGTGCTCATTTTCACAGAATTGCGTGTTAAGCTAAAAAGAGTGAACGAATGTCATTTATAATTCTCTGAGATAATAAAAAGACTAGACAATGGCTGTGTATTACAGGGCACTCACCGCTCCTTGCGTTCGGTGAGCTGTATCACGCTACCGGTCTACCAAGCGAGTTATCGGCTTTACGGTTTCATGTAGAACTTTTCACAAACTCTTGCGCAGATGTCAGAAATGAACAGAACGACAGAAGCAATAGAACGTCAATTACTGCTTCGTATTAGGGATGTTCCAGATTCGATTCTCCGTCTGCATGACGGCCACCCACAGCCATATCATCATTTTCTCAGTCCCTTCAGACAAGTGCTGAGACGGTACGGCAAGAGATTCCTTTCACGCACCACTTCCCCCCCCCCAACAATCCATCATTAAAAAAAAGTCATGCGAACTTCATGGTCAAGTGGTCAGCATCCATGTTCCGTATTCAGGAGGCCCTGGATTAGAGCCTGATACACCAAAGTCAGTGACTTCCCTTAAAATATGCAATGGCCAGTTGCTCACCAACTCACGTTATATAATGTCACATGGGACCCGAATATAACGGATTTCGGATTGACGGACGAGATCTGATGTGGGCAAAGGTGATTTTTTTAGAAATGTTCAGAAACTTAAAAGGTTTTGCAGTTTGAAAACTATTTAAAATAAAAGAAGAACCCAATATGAAGACCTTTACATAACCACATTGTGCGTTTATATGTTTATTGCGTGTATTTGCAATCCTACCCTATCCAATTGTATCCTATGGTGTACTTCAGTGAATAGCCCTTCACTCTGTAATGGCGGACATCGGCAATAACGGAAACCCTGTCCCCCTATTAGTCCGTTATATCGAGAACTTACTGTGTACTGTGACATGACGCCCGAAACCAGGAATAGTTCATTGCTAGGCAACAGTGGTAAACAGGTTCCCGTGGAAATATACATGCATGCAACAATAGACGAACCGTTTCTAAGCAACGGATTGGTAAAAGTAACAATATGGGTATTGTTGGAAACAGTGTTTCTATTCGGTCCGTGCAAAGTGGTTATATTGAGTCAATTGAGAATGGCAGTCCAGCAGCATATACAAAAGACAGACCCGTCCTCTTGCCAGAGAGGGCGCCCCACAAAAACAAGACCGTAACTGTCAAAGAGTAATAAATATCTGGTCATGAGTCCCAGATGCGGCTCGACACCAAGACTTACTGACTGACTGACCGTCAGCCGCAATGTGACTTGGGCTTGGACTTGGAATGGCAGTCCAGAGATGAGCTCCGCGAAGAGAGAAGAGATGGCAGTTGCAGCAGAGAAATGAATCGAGTTCCAGAGCTGTCAGTTGCAGCAGAGAATTGAGAAGTAATGGCAAGAAAAGAATCAGGCTTTGCAAAGAAGACTTTATGTGTGATTCGAGATTACAGTGAAACTGTTATAAATCCGTTGCCAGGATACGACTAGTGAAGACTGAGGACACTAGTGTGTTTAAGAGTGAATTGTAAAGTGTGGAAATAGCGATAGCTTTATAATAAATTGCAGTTATGCGCTGTGTGTACAAGACGTCGATAAATCCAGTTCATCCAATCCAAATCCCTTTTGTACTTCACATGCAGCCCTAAGTCGTGACACTATAAATGACAAACAATAAGCAACGCGATAGAAATAAAAGCCATAATCGCATCTGTGATGACTAGTCCTACAAGAGGAAGTTATATAAATTTCTGAAGCTAAAGAAAATCTGAAGGTGCTGTCAGCTCTAAGAAAGTATCGATTCACTTTATCTATCAACACTCGATTTTCGCCTTGGCGTTGTAAGAACAATAAAACGGAGGCATGCATATAAATGGTGACGGAATCGGGCTTCAATTTGTCCCAAAACCTCTCTGGTGGGTGAGAGGCTGTAACTGAATCTCTGACGAGTAAGGGATGATCGCGGAAATCAACCGCAATCAGCCACCCTTTGTTGCGTGGGCCACGTCCCTAGGCGGAATGACAATCAGGCAATCAGCCGCATGAGTGAAGCTAGAACTCACAGTGGCGGCAAGTGTCTGGAGGCTAGCCTCAATACAGGCTAATGACACAACAGAAACTATGATGTGAAATGTTTCTTTCACGGAAATATTAGAGATATGTGACTTGAAGCTTTGCGTTGAGATGTTCATTATATAGTACGGTGCCACGATTTAGACAAGATGGCGTATGGATGCCAGTAGCGCGACAGCAAGATCGTCACGTGCTAAGATTTAAGCCAATCAGCTCTATTCGGCCCCCGACAGACGTACCGTCAGCGTTTTCCGTGGCCCTCCGCAGATAATTGTCTCCATAAGAATAAAGCCTTTATTAGTTGGTGTTTAGTTTTATTGACGTCTTCCTGTACTTTATAAAAATGGTTGACCCATCCGGTCAGTTACGTATGCTCCACATTCCACACAGGCGACATCGAAATTTAAGGTTTTAGTGTGTTCGTTTCAAGTGATAAGCGGAGACTAGGAGGTTGTTCGCGGTGTCTCCAAGTCGCAAGGATGCGCTGCTGATCCCTAGTACTACAAAGTATGCCAGTCAGGTCCAGAAGCAAGCGTAGCAAGATTGCAACCTCGTATAGTCTCTCACTAGGCGCCACATACAAATCCTATTACAGGCAAGTAGGTTCTAAATAAAATATGAGGACTCAGAACTATATAGGTAGGCAGAGTTCTCTGTTCAGCTTGGTGCTAGTGGCAGAGCAACGAAAGTAGGAGTTTGAAGTAAATATGGGTATACAGCCGGATATAATAGGGTTATTGCCAAAGATAAAGTAGAAATTGCGTGAAAGTGCTTGAAACTCAATTTAAAGTCTGTCTTAAAAGTGCAAATTTAGGATAATACTGTAACCGATAATGAACGTTCGGTCTTCCAGTAAAAGTAAATTAAGGATGTTGAAGAGAATATTTAGACCGAAGAAAGATGAAATTCCGAGACTTGAGAAAACTGCATAATGAGGAGCTTCTTAACTTGTACGCTTCTTCAAGTGTAATTAGAATGATCAAGTCAAGGAGGATTAGATGGGCATGGCATGTAGCACAAACGAGGCAGAAGAGAAATATATAATAGGATATTGGTGGGAAAGCCAGAAGGAGAGAGACCACTAAGAAGACCAAGACGGAGGTGGGTGGACAATATTAAAATGGTTCTTAGAGAGATAGGATGTGATGTTATGGATTGGCTTGATGTGCCTCAGGATAGGGACCAGTGGAGGGGTCTTGTGAACAAGGTAATGAACCTTCGGGTTCCATAAGATGCTGGGAAATTCTTCAGTAGCTGCAGAATTAACGGCTCCTCCAGAAGGACTCAGCTCCGTGAGTGAGTGAGTGAGTGAGTGAATGAGTGAGTGAGTGAGTGATCCCTTTAACAGGCCCTGGAGGGCCATAGGTTTGTGAGATGCCGAGGTTCCAAAAGTTCCTACACAATCGGCTCACAGATGACGGTAAGATTGTCAACCTTATGCGCCGGTCACCCTTTACCCCCAGGAATATTCCTGGCACTTATTTGTGTGAGAGGCTGAGTCAACCGCAGGGCCAAAGTGCGGCTGGAAGGCTTAGGTCAATTAAAAATTCTATAATATCACGGAGAATCGAACCCGCGACCTTCCGGCTTGTAGCATAGTGCCTCAACCACGTTACCTCGTGCCCCTTCGGTCTTCCAGCACTACCCAGAAATACAGCACGAAAGTTAAAAATAGATCAGGAATACTCAAATAGAATGAAGGAGACACATCAAAATCCATTGATATAACAGGCCTGATGTTTTTTCTTGATATTAAATAAACTGATAATTTTTCCTATATAGCACTCAATTATTATTCCTCCTTCATTTTCTGGGAGCGAATCCGCAAAGAGAGAGACACGGAGAGAGGATCTTTGGCAGGAAAGTGGAACTGTCAACATAACCATACCCTTTCGGACAGAGGTGATTCCGTGAGGCAGTGGCTATAGATCAGGACAGTCATCGTACGCGTCTCATCCTGACCAATGCTACTTGTATTCGTACATGTTCCCAGAACTGAAAATTCAATTGCAAGGTCCTCATTTCCAGTCTTGTTGGAGATATTCAGAACGAAACGACGGGAACATTTTGAAATACTTAACTGAAAATGTTTTTCAGCAATTTCTCCAGGCATGGCAAAAACACAGTCACATGAACCTACTTTCAGGAGTGTAGGTCCATGCATGGTTTGTGTAATAAGGGAGGAAGAGATGACTTCCTTCGCTCTCACTGAGTCCTCAAGGCGGAAGTAGACCAAGAGTGACGGATTTAATTATAACTTCACATGAATTGGCATTTCGAGATTCAAGCACAAATCCACTGTCATACTTTAATAATGCTGTCAGACGTCCACCCTTTCTCGTGACGTAGGCGACGTTAATGGCTATCAAGTATGTCTATTATAACCAGGTACAAAGAGCAGGAAAATCGCTTATAAAGAAACCTCAAAGAAACCAGTAGAGTGTTGTCTAATCTTGACACAGTGTGTGGCCTGTCATCGCCATTAACATCTGAGCCTCAACTTCCAATATTGATGCTGATTTGTCCCTCAAGACGGCAGAAGTCAGGTACCACCACAAACAGGTGCCATCCCTACCCTTCCCAAACTAATTATACCTTTGAATTATTACAAGAGCTTCTCCCAGAGGCTATATATTACCAACTCAGCCCGTTGCTATGCAAGGAGAATGGATGATCCTCTGACGCTTCATACGTCACGTCTACAGCAAAACTGAGTTACACTAGACCATGTGGCACTCGGGAACAGCGACCGCGGGCCGAAGATTTTCGCGAGGAAAATGCCGCCCTTAAAACACTGTTAAATAATTATTAATTATTAGCAATGACTGGGCATGTGCTCTACATACAGGCATGCCAAAATATCAGTAAATTAATCAGTTATCAGTTAATTAATTAATCAATCAATTAATTATCAATTAATTCGGACAAATTCTCATAAATCTGATGTTCTAAGACATATATTAAATCGAATCTGAAATGCTTTTCTTTTCTCTTTTGTAATTACAATACTTCCATTATACTATGAAAGAGAGAGAGAATTAACATTGATAAGGAATTGAATTGTTAACAGAATTTCAATACAGACAACGGATACTTTGAATAATTCCGACAGACGCTTCCTGACAGCCGTGGCAAGATCAATTTTATGCATCTCCACACTAGACACGGCAACCAGCAGCAGAGACGGCGCGAATCATTGACAGATTTCAATTGTCCTAAGCAGATGCATATTACAGATGTTGAAACGAAGTTAAGAGAATATAACAGAAATAGAAATGAACATGCCTACAATAATTTGGAGCATGCTTTTCTCTAAAATGTGTTTTCTCCGATTTTATACGATTCTATGAACTTGATACCCACATATTGGCGATGAAAATTATCATAAAAAGTTTCAGCTCACTTACGTACTGTGACATGACGCCTGAAAGCCGAAACAGTGAAATCAGAGGAGGCAACTTCTCGGTAAACATATTTCCGCGGTAACGAA
The DNA here is from genome assembly GCF_002891405.2 of Cryptotermes secundus. Classification (NCBI taxonomy): domain Eukaryota; kingdom Metazoa; phylum Arthropoda; class Insecta; order Blattodea; family Kalotermitidae; genus Cryptotermes; species Cryptotermes secundus. The sequence continues at coordinate 757,412 of NW_019731275.1, read as the reverse complement.
TAAGCAAGCAACAATCGAATGACTTCCGCGTCTATGCAACGGCGAGGTAAACACATCTCTCTAACAATAGAGGAATTATTAGGAAACGGTGCTTTCTGTGGGGCCGCCCCGAGGCAATTTAACGAGGATCTCAAGCAACCAGGATTAGAACTGAGTCGAGTCTTCGGAGTTGAGAGTTGCAGCAGGGAATTGAGAGAGTCGGCAGTTGAAGATGATTGAGAATAATGGCAAGAAGGGAATTAGATTTCATGTGTGATTCCAAGTGACAGTGAGACGGTTATGAATCCGTTGCCTGGATACGTTTAGTGAAGACTGACAACCCTAGTGTGTGTACAGTGGTGAACTGTAAAATGTGTAGATCAGCGGTAACGCTGTAATTGCCTGTAGTTCCTAGTTGTGTGTATAATGTGCCAATAAATCCAATCCAGACTCCATCTACAAGTGAAAGTACATTTGGTATAGGATATCTACCACAAATAGGCATACATTTATATAAGATTTGAGGCTTCCACGGCCGTGACTATGAAGAAAGCAGTCTTCTGGGATTTGGCACCGTGTATATGTGGTGTTAATCGACGTTTCTGAGGAACCAGTCTGCTTTTACCGGTTCTCACGGTCTCTTCGCTTGCGGATTTCTTATATTTTTCTTTCTACCCTGAAGATGGAGGCGATACGTTCCTCCTAAACATCGGTTAACACCACATATACACGGTTCCAAATCCCAGAAGACTGCTTTCTTCAGGCATACATTTATTTCAACGATCGTCATTAGTTACCGTTCACCCCTTCATTGCACAGTGGTTACTATACGGACCACCTTCTTTAACATTATATAATTATGCATTTTGCCAACAGAGTGTATTTTTATGTTTCGCACAATTCTCATACTAAACAGCCAATATTTCCCTAAAGTGCATTAACTGGTTGGTCTTTGTAGCGGAGACGCAATGTGTTGCCTGTGAGGTACGAACGGAATTAGTAAATACTATTTAGAAGAAACTGGTGCTTCAAATAATTACTTTCCGCAAATCATTGCCATTCGCGTGAAGCAAGGTACAATATTATGTATATTTGTGTACTTTTATATTTCTATGTATATATACATTATGTATAATATTTACATCCTGAATTGATATTGTAGACCTACAGGCGTATATGAACTTACTGGGTCAATATCTTTCCATAAATGTAGCTCAGATTAGCAAAATCAGTTACTAGTTACATATGTAATCATGGCATTTTCTTCAGCAACAGGAGAAACACAAACGAGAATCAATAGTCAATTTAGTTTCTGTTGCAGATGAGTCGAAATCTATTCGCAATGCCCAAGCAACTACTCTTCCCTGAATTTCGTTCAATATCCAGAAATCAAAACTGTTTCAAATAAATTCAGCAGACTTTAATGGGGTCTATATCTTACGTTATAAACATACATATACATTGTACATTTATGGCAGGATGGGCTGCTTGTAAGAAAATCGATAGAGTCCGACTTCATCTCTGTGGAATAGGGCTTATACTGGCCCTGCAGGCTATGGCAAATATGAAACAAGAATATTTTCGATGGATTACTTCCCAGGCATCACCGAAATACGAAATAAGTTGAACGGTACGCTCTATTTGTGTCTGCAATAAACTTCCTCTTAGCCAGTAAAATTTTACTGCATCCTGCAAGAAGCCAACAAACACAATATCTGTCACATAAAATACTAAAGAACGTAGCATCTTCAGATTTAGCTGTCGTTTGATGTTGATGGCCGAACCGTCCTCATATTTTTAAGACAGTTCTTGTGTTTGTGTGTCGTTTTAAGACAAGGACGATCAGAATGGTCATGTCCGAGCTTAAATGTAGACCGCTGTGGTGAAGATACACACTAAGACGCGTCCAAATTACTCGTGTTCGTGCTCGTGTGACTCGCTATGCTCGCGAGTAATGTGGACGATATGACAAGTCACGAGACAAGGAAATTTTAAATTTTTAATTTAAAAAATAAAGCCAGTTAATTAAAATACGACTACAGCCTATACAAACTACAAGTAAATATATGGATCCTCACGCGCCGAAGCCTGGCGAGCAATTGAAATAGTGTGGACAAACATTTACGAGCATAAGTAAAAGCCAGACGAGTCTCCCGACGAACACCAGCCTGGCGAGCACGAGTAATGTGGACGCGCCTTTACAGTGCGTCGTTTGTTCCCTTTACTACAGGGCACAACACACACGCACACTTCTGACAGCTTTCAGTGTTCACAGACACAAAGCAAAGGTCATGTTCCCATTATTCTCGAAAGTCCTGTGTTCGTCATGGAAATAAACCAGCCATGTCTTACCCCGGGTTTAATTAACGTGTAGACAAGGTCGGATTTTAGCAGGCAGCGTTTTCCAATCCTTTATGGAGCATGTATACTAGATAAGGAAGGCAAAAAGAGAAACAAAGTATTTTGGGCGAAACCAGTTTTTTGCGGCCACTTGGAAAAACGAGATCGAAAAGAATGTCAAAATTGTTCTTAGGAAAACTCATAATGAACAGTCCACACCGACCGAACTGACCCAGAATCGGGGTTCCTTGGTGAAATTTCGTCTTAGCACACTGAATATTGGTAAGTAAAACGTAAAGCTATCCTTGTAAGAGGCCGTGAAGGCCCATGGGGTTGTGAGACGCTGAGGGTCCCACATTCAGTGCTTCTCAACCGCCGGGCCGCGGCCCAGTAGTAGGCCCCGGAATCAATTATACTGGGCCGCGAGAGGCTCTTCTGGAATTTGTCATTTTTATTTTCTAAGCATTTTTCATGAATAAATATTTTATAGTGGAAATATTCTGAGGACAATAATATTTGTGTCGAGATGCTCAGACACAGAAGACCTAAATCTGTGTAGCAAATGTCAGTGATCAAGCCGCATATTTTTAAACATGGAAGTATCTCAGCGACATGTTTTCTTACATGAACGAGTTGAATTTAAAATTTCAAGGTCCAGATACAGCAGTACTTAATGCGTGGAACAAGATCGAATCATTCAAAAAGAAACTCAAACTCTGGCTTAATATGTAAGATTTGAGGCTTTCACGGCGCTGACTATGAAGAAAGCAGTCTTCTGGGATTTGGCACCGTGTATATGTGGTGTTAACCGACGTTTCGGAGGAACGTATCGCCTCCATCTTCAGGGTAGAAGGAAAAATATAAGAAATCCGCAAGCGAAGAGACCGTGAGAACCGGTAAAAGCGTTCCTCCGAAACATCGGTTAACACCACATACACACGGTGCCAAATCACAGAACACTGCTTTCTTCTGGCTTAATATGATTTCAGAAGGAAGCAATGAAATGTATCAGTCGTACTCAGATTATATCATGGAAGCAGATGATTTATATTCACAGAATTCAGTTTCAAATATTATTGCAGCCAACTTGAAGATGTTGTTGTCGTTTGAAAAATATTATCCCGAACATGAGGATCCCCGGAGGTAAAATATGTGGATTGTGAACCCTTTTGTTGAACACAAAGAGACAGCCCTTTCCCATGAAGGAAACCTTCAACTAATTGAATTACGAGTATCATCGGACAAAGGACTTAAAGTACTTTTAATACTGCGAGTAATTCGAAATTCTGGATAAGAATGAAAAATGAATATCCAAATTTACATGAAATAGCAGTGAGGTTTCTTCTTTGTTTTTCCACCACATATCTTTGTGAAACTGCATATTCTACCGTGACTGTGCTT
>NW_019731275.1:703386-753076 GCF_002891405.2 Cryptotermes secundus | reverse complement strand
CAATAATCAATTTTACGCTGAATAACATAATTTTTTGGTGATCAGCATGTTATATGTCAATGAAAATTAGCACAAATTAATTTAATGATGTTGATCTGAGGAAACTACAAAATGCTACAAGATTTCATTAGTCCAGTTATTGCTAACTAATTTAAATGTAATTTTATGTTTGTCAACATGCCACACATTATACATAAGTGTACTAATACTCTTTATGAATATGCTATAATTAATTACTAATATTACGTTTGCTTAATGCATGAACTTTAACAAAACTGGAAAGGTATTTACGAGTAAATCTGTTGGGACTGGGCACTCGTCTTATAAAAAAAGAACTTACTGGGCCGCGGTCTCATAAAGGTTGAGAATCACTGGTCTAGACAATCGGCTCAAATATGGCGGTAAGGTTGTCCGCCTTATGCGCCGGCCGCGCTTTGCTCCCCAGGAAATTATTTAATTAATTCCTGGTACTCATTTCTGTAAGAGTCTGAGTCGACCCCAGGGCCATAGTGCTGCTGGAAGGTTTAGGTCAATTGAAAAAATCTAATGACCTCATCGGGATTTGAACCTGCGACCTTCCGGCTTGTAGCATAGCCCCTCAACCAACTACGCTACCGCGTGCCCCCAATCGAATACTAGAAACAAAAGTAGGCAGTTAATGATTAATGTACAAGCCGATACAGCCCAGTCGGTATACCGACGGGCTATGGGCTGGAGGGTCGGGGTTCGATTCCCTGCAGAGGCAAGATTTCTCTCTTCTCCGAGCCGTCCAGACAGGCTCTGGGGCACACCCATCGAATGAGTACCGGGAACGATTTCCCAGGGGGTAAAGCAGCAAGGGCGTGAAGCTGACCACTCACATCCATCTAGTGCCAAGGTAAAGAATGACGAAGCTACACCTTCATTCTCCCACACGTCTTCATGGAGTTGTGCAAATAATTAAGCACAAGGAAAATTTTACCTTGTTTACCTTTAATGAATAATCTAACATGTAAGAGCAGACTGTATACCAGAGTGTTTGGGACAGCAAGGGAATAAACCATGCACACATTATCACGTGGGCAGGATCCAGCAGAATGCAGTTCGCTCTTTCATATGACAAGAAACAGAATAAATCCAAACCCTGTCTATAGCCACACTCAGACAAATTACAATATAACAAGATATTTTTAAATTTCTTGTTCAGTATTGCATTACAGTCTTGAAACTATGTTGTTCAATCTGCCCGGCTTGTGGAAGGTGAGACATATAGTTCAAAATGAGCCGACGCTTCTAACAAAACAGCAGAAAATCGTCAACGCGAAATATCGGGATTAATCACGAATATAGGCACTAAATTGCTTGCTGTTCATTGTCGTAAACGTAAGCCTGCAGCCACCTGCTCACGCTGGTTCCTCGCTCGCGGATTTCTTATACCCTGAAGATGGAGGCGATACGTTCCTACGAAACGTCGGTTAACACAATATCTACACGACGCCACATCCAAGAAGACGGCATTCTTCATAGTCACCGCCGTGAAAGCCTCAAATCTTATAACCAAAATATGTGTTCGCTCGGAATGAAAGACAAAGTTTCATAAGCGTAAGAGACATAAATAAATGCTAGGATTAAAGTAAAGGCAAAGTTGTCCCTGTGCTTAATTAATTAAGCACTACACCATGAAGGTGTATGGGGGGAGTGGATGTATAGATGCACATTTTCTTGAACCCAGCACTAGTTGTAGGTGAGTGGTCAGATTCAAGCCTCGGTTGCCTTACCCCGGAGAAAGAGCCCCCGGTACCCATTGCATACAAGGCTGAGTAGGCCCCAGAGCCGGTCTGGACGACGTGAAGAAGAGGAAATTCTTGACCTCTCGGTCGTCCAGCTCGTATCCAGTCTCTATATACCGACTGCGATAGTACTTTAAATAGGCCACGATCAGTTCCTTCTATGTCCATTCGACTTTCTGTAACATCATCATCCTCTCACTCAGCACCTGGTCCGTAGCAAGGAGGCAGCTGAAGAGCACTGCGAGATAAATCACGACACAGAGAGAGAGAGAGAGCGCTTTCCCCAAGTCTCCGAGCAACTCTGAATTGTCTGCGCGTGTATCAATTACCCCGTCTGCTTGCGTAACAGGGAGGATAAGTGGCAGTTAATTACCAATAATGCTAACACACCAGTACAGGCATGTAATTAATTGCCTCAGCACTGCGGTGGGTGGAGAGAGGATAGACATTTCCGCATATTCCTGCAATGCATTCAAAGTGGACATGTTAGCTAATGGGTGGATTCTGTTCAGCTTCTTAGCTAACAGACGTCATATCTGACAGACAATTCGGTGGGAAAAGGCAAAACATCCACAGCCTCAGCATTCAGTATGTTTGTTTATAGTGCAACAGGCAATTAGAAACAGAGTAATATGATGTAATGTGTTTCTAAAAATATACTCTTTTCAAGTTGATATTTTGTGTGCTGCCGTACATGAAAATTATTTAGTGCTTCACTGAAAAGTTGACAACAATCCACTGTTGATATTGTCGGGTATTTTATGGCTCCGTGACTAATAATAACGGGTACTGGACTGGATGACTGGATATATTGACGCCTTCTTTTATGATCTCTCTTTTTTTTTTCTGTGGCGCTACGGCGCCTAGGCCTACCTCCATGAAACTCTCCGTTTCACTTCGGTTTTTCTCGATCTTACACATTCGGTAGGACTCCTTGGGCGGGTGATCAGCTCGTCGCAAGGCCTCTACCTGTAGACAAACACAGAAAAACGCACACAAACATCTATGCCCTGAGTGGGATTCGAACCCACGATCCCGGCTTCCGAGCGAGCGAAGACAGTGCATGCCTTGGACCGCTCGGCTACCGTGGGCGGCATAATCTCTCTTAGCCACAACCAATTACAGCAGCTCACAATCAATGACAGCGTAAGACTCGCTCCATTTTCACTGGACTATTTGGGTCTTCTCTTCTAATCTGTCTTCTGCTGTTCCGACTTGGTTTCCAATTGCTTTACGGTTGCATTCTGATTTACGAATGCCTAGTTCCTATCTGAACGGCCGGTTATATAGCGTGGCGGTAAAGCTGTCCATGTGTTTAACTATTTAAGCACTACGCCATGAAGGCGTATGGGGGAGTGGATGTATAGATCCATATGTTCTTCAACTCGGCACTAGTTGGAGGTGAGTGATCAGCTTCACGACCCTGCTGTTTTAACAATGGGGGAAGAGCCCCCCGGCACCCATTAGATAGGAGGTTAGGTGGACCCCAGAGCCAGTCTGGACGACTTGGAGAAAATTCTTTCCCCCAGCGGGATTCGAACTGCGACCCCTTGGTCGTCCATCCCGTAGCCAGCCGCTATACCGACTGCGCTATCCCGGCTCCTCTTATAGCGTGGCGGTATCCTAGGAAAATACCTATTGAAAGCTCGTATCCATGGACACGCCTGTTGGTTCCACAGCAACGACCTGCTGTCCAAGAGTCTATAACTTCCATTCATGTATCCATGGACTCGTCTGTTTAACACCCAGCGATGGTTTGTGCCCAAGAATCGTATCTGCGATGGAGCGTGTTTGCCAACTCGTTTCCTAAAAACGGGCCTACGTGTCACGATATGATGATAACCATCACGATCATGATCATCATTCAGGATTCGGTAATGCCTCAAGGATAAGAGCTCCAACGAAGAATCTATGTACATACTCTGGTATGTGATATCGTGTGGTTTGGTAGAATTTAATATCATTTCGAAGGAGCGTACGGTCTCCATTGTCAGGATTGAAAAATAAGTCGAGCAAGCATCAAGCAGGCCGCACCATAGCTCAAGGGGTTAGTCGCTGCCTTCCCAAAGCGGCGGCCCGGGTTCGAGCCCGGATCTGGTCAAAGTGGGATTTGTAGCGGATAACGTGGCGCTTTGGGCAAGTTTTCTCCGAGTATTTCGGTTTCCCCTGTCAATCTTCATTCCACCAAATTCTCCATCATCATAACCACTGAGCAGGTATAATAGACCAATCAGTGGCCGACGTGCCGAGTGGACCCAGCTGGACTCCACGCCCCCCCCCACCCACACTATGCGAATTTAAAATTAAGCATCAAGCAAATGCAAAGCAGGAAGGACCTTGCTATTTAATCCATCCTACTTTTCAGCCCTGAGGACAGAAGTATTACGTTCCTCTGAAACGTCGGAAAACTTCTACCAAACTATACGGCATCACATCACAAAAGACGGTATTCTTCACAGTCACCTTCGGGAGAAACACAACTGGTACTATGTAAGTCTGTTCCTGTCCTTGCCCGTGTTAACACAACAGAATGAGACAAGCGAACGCCCAATCCCAGGTTCCGTACAAGTAGACGTACCGTTACACTGATGCTGACCGCGAGGGAACACAGATACACACCCCCAACAAGGCGTACGGGGGAAGCGGAGGTAAAATTCCACATTGCTACGACATGTAACTAAGTGGTCAGCTTTAGGCTTCATCCCTTTTATATACCTTCATTCCAAGGGAAGCAGACCCCAGTACCAGAATGGGCGTAGTGGCTAAGAAAAACATCCTACCCTAACCCGCAACTGAACACCGGTCTTGTCCTGTAACCAGCCGCCTTATTGGCCGAGCTCTCGCCGCTAACAGAGACACATAATCACTGAAAACTAGGCAATAGCCATAAATTTATAAAAATAATGGTAAATGTACAAGAGCCAGGATATTAATTATTATTATTATTATTATTATTTAACTGCAAATGGGTTTTCAGCCGGTGGCAGTGGTACTACAATAAGACAACAGACAAATAACACACATAAACATATTCAAACAAAACACAGCACGCAAACGTAATACCATGCTACATACTTTACGTACTATAATGAACTAACAGTGATGAAGGCGTAATGCCATGTTCCCATTTTCCCTGCGGATAGCGCAGTTCGGTACAGCGGCTAGCTACAGGCTGGACGACGAGGGGTCGGAGTTCGAGTCCCGTTAGTGTCAAGAATTTTCTCTTCTCCGAGTCGTCCAGGCTACATCTGGGGCCCATCCAGCCTCCTATACAATGGATAGCGGGCGCTCATTCCTCGAGAGTAAAAGAGGCCGGGACATGTAGCTGACCACTCACCTTCAACTAGCGCCTAAGTCATGAAAATTGGATCTATATATCCACTACCCCATACGTCTTCATGGCGTGGTGCTTAATTAGCTNATGTAGCTGACCACTCACCTTCAACTAGCGCCTAAGTCATGAAAATGTGGATCTTCATGGCGTGGTGCTTAATTAGCTAAGCACAGGAACAACTTCAATTTTTAAGGTAAATGCACAGCTGTTAGCACCCCGCCACGAGGATGGATAGGTTCACGAGTTCTTAACAACGCCTAATACAATAGAAGATGCTAACTGGTCAGCTTCACACCGTGGCCACTCTGTCCTCCCCTTTGACGAAGTTAAACGTCACACTCATTGGAAAAGGGGCTGGGTGGGTCCCAGGGCTGGTCTGCACGTTGTGGAGAGAACGAAATCTCTTGCCCCTGTCGGAAATCGAAAACGGTTCCTCGATCGTATATCCCGTATCGTAGTTCCTGTATCAACTGAGCTAACCTAACTCCAGTTATACACGAAATAAACACAATTATAGTCAACGAAATTTTAATAAATAAACGGACCACCAATTCTTAGCGTTTTACAGTGGGAAACAAGTACCATAAGGAACTGCTGCTTCCAAATGGACTTGCGGTTTAATGGCTTTCATTTATAGCAATTTTATTGCTGCAATAACCATTATACAGGGTTTGTTTCTTGGCGTTTCTCTCCTGGGTTTTGTAGCGTTTATAACGAATACTGGTTCCTACATGGAAGTTTGTGAGAATGGCCACTGTTACTACTAATGAATAACAGATATTATTCACACCATATATACATAAACACATTCTTATTATGCAGACCCTGCAGGCCTAACCCACATACAACAATACTTGTACATACACACATTTCGGCTACTAGTTCAATCATCCTTACGGTATAAACGCATACCACACCGTAGGAGCCAAGGAAACACTCTAAAATTATCTTACGGAAAAATCAGGTTCACTTCTCGAAGTGTTACAGGCTATTTTGATTAAAGGCAATTCTAGCTTTTCTCAGTCCATAGTGCTGCTGGAGGGATTAAGTAAATTGAAAGAATTCACCTCATAGGGACTCGAACCCGCCACCTTCCGGTTAATAGCATAGCGCCTCGACCAACTACAGGGCGAAAAATAAACGTAATATTTCACAGGACGACCCTAAATTTATTATTCAAAAAGCCACCATTCCCTAAAAATTAATTTCCTTTTCTCTGCGGCCCTTAAAATAAAGTGCAGTTTCCCTTACTATACTTTTCAAAACACCCTCCTCATTTATGTCCACTACGCAGAGAGGCAATTTTGAAATATTATTCCCTATTAAATGAATGTGGCGATGAGAAAGGATCACACACTTCTCCAAACACAGACATTCTGGAACGACTAAATGCCGTCTGGTGGGACGGTTACAACGTCCTACCAATCAACAGTCTCAAGCATGCTACAGAAGCAGTCTGTATCTCCGGAAGGTCATATATTTTAATTAATTCAACATGGGACGTGCCACAGAATTCGATTACACGACCACGGTCTCCCCCTCCCACAACATTCTTTTTCCACCCATTCTTTTGTCATTTTATCCATCGCGTTCAATGCTTTATTTTCTGACTCCATGTCACCGTACGGCACAAGCATCAGAGGGCAAGCTTTATATGTGTCTGGGATGGTTTAATCTCCAGCCGCCGTGGGAACATGTCCCATACAGCCTTAACGGCCCTGCAACAGATAATGAGAGTACTGAGAGCCTAGCATTTAAGGCGCAAGAATGCCTTACAACTGACAATTCCTGAAAGCGAAGAACTCCTACCATAATCCCAGCAATTCTTCTTGCTCCTTTCTATAGGTTCACTTGTGTATCAGACTAAATGCATACTTAGATGCGTGACTAAATAACAGACTGCCTGAAAAGGTAAAAGGTAAAGATGTCCCTGTGCTTAACTAACTAAACACTAAGCCATGAAGGAGTATGGGGGAACGGATATATAGATCCATATTTTCTTGACCTCGGCACTAGTTGGTGGTGAGTCATCACCTTCACGCCCCGGCCGCTTTACCCCGGTGGAAAGAATCCCAGATACACATTGGATAAGAGGCTGGGTGGCCCCCAGAGCCGGTCTGGACGACTTGGAAAAGAGATAATTATTAACCTTACCGGGACTCGAACTCCGACCCATCGATCGTCCAGCTCGTAACCAGTCACTATACCGACTACGCTATCGGGGCTCCTGAACTGACTGCCTAAATCTGTAACTAACTGAATTAGTGACTGCCTGACTGATTCAATAACGTGAACCATTAATTACGTGGTGTGTAATTACGGTCTGACTGAATGTATGAATGAACGACTTGAGTGACTCACTAACAGTGACAGCACGAGACACATGTCGAAATGTCAGTAGGTGCTCCCACAGTTCAGAAAGAGTTACTATTACAGTGTGCAGTACTTCCTTCTGTAATGTACGTAGTGGGCTCGCAGAAGTTTGCAGAAGTCACATTCCAGAAGACAGTAGTAATCTTTACTGCCACAGGAGTGAGCACCTCAAGCCACACTCATCTATAGAAGTCCTTAAGTGGACTATAACGCAGGAGACCGAGCGAGAAAACCCCACGGTAGAACACCAGACCTGTTTAGGCGACCCTGAAGATTAAGGTGCCAATTTTATATAAATGAACCTCTAAAACTGATTCAATGACTGCATGACACAAAGTCATGCTGGAAGTCTGTCAAACAGATTCTCTGTTAGGAAACACTGACAACCGACTTGCTGATGAACTAGATCTTTGCCTGGAGACTATTCTGAAATGGGTTTCCAAACGAGAACTCACACACTCCATGCGAGCTACATGTCTCAACTTCAATCAGAATTCTCAAATATAAAATGTTTGGTGTTCCGCGAAAGAGACAGTAATGTCACTGTACTTAAACGCATGCTCCAGGGTCTTCACAGAGGAGCGGATATCTGCTAAGGTTTAATCAATGTCAACCATTTCAGGAAACGAAAAGTAAATTAATCTGGTTACAAAGGCTCGCCACTGGACTCTGTCCTGAGCCAATTACAGTCCATATTCCGACCCAACTATTTCTCTAAAATACATTTTAATATTATAAATATTATTGGGCCTAAATCTTCGCAGTTGCATCTTTCCTTCACGTTTTTGAGTCATACTGTTTCATTCGCTTCTCATCTCTCCCATGCATGCTACATGTTCCATACATCCCGTCTCCCTGATGGCTCACCCTATTATTATTATTATTATTATTATTGGAGGGGGTGGGTTTCCCCATGCACCACGACTAATAGTCTATTGTACCAGTCTCCACACACTGCCGGTACTGGTGCTCGCTATCACCCCCCTTCAGCCAGCAAGGCTGGCTGCAGTACCCGATGCTTCCCCATCTACCGGAGGCATTGGAAACTACTTGGGCGGGAAACTTTTTACCTAATTTAGCTCAGAGGTCTCCTAGACACATGAGGATCTTTTACGTGCCGTAAATCTACGACACGGGACCCACGGCTTAGAGTCCCTTCACGACCTCCGCCGGGTTTGAACCCGCGTACCTTGAGTCATGAGGTGGGAACGTTACCCCTAGACTACGGAGGCCGCTTTGGCTCACCCTAACTAATACTTGTTGAAGACATAAATTATTATACTCATTATGTACCGTCTCTCTTCTCCTGGCATTTCGTTCAGGTCGAAAGAACCTCCACATCACTTTGTTTTCGAACGCCCCTAATATGTGTCCTTCCCCGAGAGCATGAGACCAAGTTTCACACGGAATATAAGCAACAGGTGGTATTTCAGCAACCTAACTCACCGATCGAGGTGACCCCTCCGCCTCACCAAGCGACTACCAACTGGCCTATAGTTCTACCCTATGCCACTGACGCAGGAAACGTGGTGATTTCGCTGACATTTATCCTGTTTGCCTCCCTACGTCACCCGCGGTGAAACAGTTGAAACCAGAAGAAGAATGGAAGCTCAACAGAAAAAGAAAGAAGACGAATGAATGGCTACATCTTCCATGAACGCTGCAAATCCGTCCACAATGTTCATACACACGAAACCCCCATCATCCAGAGCCCTCTGGGTCGTTATAACAACCCCTGCAGCCTCACACTGCTATTCTTCATTCTCAAAACCCTGAGATCTATTGACACGACTCCAACAAACACCCGGATACATTTCGGATCAGTGAGGGCAGATTACAGGCTGGGGAGAATGGGCCATTGAGGCGCTGTCCGCTTTCTGACCTCACGAATGAAGGATCTCCTTCCCCAAGGGCAATAATTGTAACCTAGGCACACTCTGAAAGCTGCATACAAAGTTTCCATGCTGTGCCGCGTATTAGCGTTATGCATAGCAACTGCTGATTCCGTTGTGTAATCCTGTTCGCATCGAAAGCTCAATTTGGAAAGGGTGAAACCTGTATAAAACGGAATACTGAATAAACAGCCTCAAAGATCTTAAACTCTCAAGGCAATGAATATTAAGAATACGCGCCTTTGCGATGTGCCGTCGTATAGTTTGGTAGACGGGATACCAGAGTACACGACATCATACTGGGGCAGGCCGTAATCTTATATACATTTAGAGCAGTGCTGTCCAAAGTTCTTATGTACTCGGGCACAATTCACTGATGCCTATGGAGGTGCGGGCGCCACCACACACTACAACTACTACTACTACTACTACTACTACTAATAATGATAATAATAATAATAATAACAATAATAATAAACAATAATAATAATATTTTGCGAAAATATTTAACAGTACTCAGACGTTCAAAAATGTCTCTTGTCTTACAATTTGAATTAAAATTAAAAATCGGCTCAATTATATCTGGTTACGGAGGGCGCCAGAAAAATATATCACGGGCGCCGCGTTGGACAGGGCTGATTTAGAGCATAAAAAATCGTTCTATACAATATTTGACTGATGTAACACTGCAATCAATAAACTTAAAAATAAACAGACACTTAATACAATCTATATAAATATTTGTTTCCTGTCCCTGTATTGTAATTCTTTTGGGTTTGGTACTTTGTCCGTCATCATAAGGGAAGAACATTACATCACCAGAAAATACGAACGCCACTGTATTCTGGAATGTGACGTAATGCAATCTGGTATAAAGTTAACGCGTTTCGGAGAAACATTCTGATGCCTCTACTTTCAGGGTAGAAGAGGAACACTTCATAACACAATGAAGATGTTCAAGAGCAAAGTGCTCTGAATAATACTGAAGAGAAAATAAGCGACATGAGTTTCACGGTCTGTGTTCTTCAACTAAATTTGGCAGACCGATCAAATCAAGGATGAGACAAGCGGATCGTGTGACGCGCGTGAGTAAATGAAAAAATGCATAGAGAGCCGGGCTAGCTCAGTCGGTACAGAGACGGGCTATGTGCTGGACGGTCGGGATTTGATTTCCGGCGCGGGGAAAGAGATTCTTCTCTGCTGCACAGTGTCCAGACCAGCTGTGGGCCCATTCAGCCCCTTCATCAGTTGGTACCGGGGGACCGTTCCTCGAGAGCAAAGCGGCCGGAGCATGAAGCTGACCCACTCACCTCCATCTAATGCCGTGTTTACGAATGATGGAGCTATACCTCCACTCCCCTACATCCCCTACTTAATTAAGCACATTGACAGCTTTACCTTCACCTTTTCCTTGAAGGTGTGCAGTGCATTCAGTGGCGGGTTCTTATGAATACGGTAACGAAACTCTATGTTCCATAAGTGAAGGAGTTTTCGGACTAGAGGGTAATGATCAACCTCTCAAGAACTTGTTATCAAGGGATTGCCTATGTATATGACCAAACTCGCACAGTAAATACTCGGAAGATGAAGTGGCTGACGGACTGACACATATTAAACCAGGTAAACTGAGCACAAAAACAGATACGCTGAGTTCGAAAAGTTAAATAAACGTCTTCTGCTAGCCCTTCCGCGTTTCATCAGGTTTTCCGTAAAAACGCGAAGAAACCTGGTCTGTCCATCAACAGTTGTATCAAAAGCAGCTATGAACAGAAATGAATCAGCTTTGTTGCCAGCAAACGAAAATAAACAGATTCATAGGCAACGGGTACCTAATTGATGGCCTGAAGCATAAATATAGAAATGTAACAGATTCCGCGAACTTGCACAGTCTGATATGAAGAATGGTTAGTGTCTCCCACCGCGACTTGTGTGTGTCTGTGTGTGGTCCTTCCTACACGCAGACATCTTGAAAAGGCTTACACTTTGTTTTTATCGTGACAAATATTGATTTTGTGCTAAAGGAGAAGCCATTCCTAAACGTCACTCACCGTCGCTGTAGGTTATTCAAACAAAAAGAACACGTCTTTAGCAATTAATTATGTACAATCCGTTTTTGGTCGGCTTCCCACATAAAATACGTTGGCGCTCGTAATTGTGATAACACTCGTAGCCTACCAATTTTTTTATTGCTAGTGGGGTGGGACTAAGTCCCTTGTACTGCGGCCACTTCTAGCCTATTGTACCAGCCCCAGATGATAGGTGAGGGTGATTATGGAGCAATTGGTGGAATGAAGATTGGCAGGGGAAACCGAAGTACTCGGAGAAAACCTGCCCCAGCGCCACTTTGTCCACCACAAATCCCACTTGACCAGACCTGGGACCGAACCCGGGCCGCCGCGGTGGGAAGCCAGCGACTAACCGCTTGAGCAATGCGCGGCCCGTAGCCTACCATACACCGCCTCCGGTGAAATGCCTGTTATTGCATTTCATATTACGAATCAACACATTCATTCATTTATTCATCAATGGTTCTACAGTCCTTTGTTGGGGCCCTGGCATCTACTTCAGTTTCATAATCTTTTTTTACACAGACGGTAGGATTTCTTGGACGAGTGATCATTCCTTCGCAAGGTCGCTACCTACACACAGGACAATATAAACACGGAATAACCGCGCACACACACACACACATACAGAGATCCATACCCTGAGTGGAATTCGAACCCACGATCCCAGCGTTCGAGCGAGCGAAGACAGTTCACACCTTAGACCGCGCGGCCACTGTGATCGGCCCACGAATCCAAAGAGTAAAACTAATGTTGCTAAGATAGTAAAATCACGAAGATTACGGACATCAAGGATTATAGCTCGGATGAAATAAGAATCACATACACAATTTTGGTGTATGTAGCTCGAAATATTTCATTAGAAGTTAAGCTGGAATTAGTTTTAACCAAATTTGAGAACAACGAACTAGACAAATAAATACATCGCAGCAATCACATAAAGGTATCTACCTGATGATGGCTTTATAAGGTCAAAATTTATCGTTGAAATGTCATTTATAAAGCAAATAACAGTGTAGGACACCAGCAGCATATGAGCACGATAAGTTGTACCTTCAACATTGCCCTCGCAAATTGAATCGCTAAAAGATCTAACGAGTGTAACCGCTACTGCATGACCACTTGGCCATACAGGGATTGTGCAGGCAACAGATACAAGCACTGCAGATCTGGACACTAGATGAAGGCAAGTGGTCAGCTCCGCGCTGCGACTCTTTAGTGCCGGAAAGTCCGATCCCAGTATCCATAGGATAGGAGGCTGTATGGACAAGACAGCGAAGTGAAAATCTTAGGCCGTACAATATGTTTCGTTTCAATAAGCGTCGCCAGCAAGAAATAAGATATTCAGTTCCCCGTGGTGAATAGCGAGATGTCCTTTTGGTAAAGACATTCTCTCTTTCTGTACGAATCGAAAGTTCATCAGCTGTTCACAGAAGCCCACTACTGGCCCACCGAGAGCCATTTGAGTTCAGTGTGCTTCTTCACACCTGTATCTCTAAGACCCATTTCATTATTATCCAGGCTTAGCGCTGCGTAATGATCCCTTCCATTGAGGCTTTCGACTATAGTTTGTGTGGGATTTCTCATATGCCTTTCATACGTTAGGGCTAAATGCACCGCCCACCCCTAACTCCTCGATTTAATCACCCTACTAATAATATTAGGGGAAAATACAAAGCATGAAAAACCCCATCATGTACTTTCCACATCCTCCTGTTGTTTCCTCTTTCTTAGACCAAAACTTTCTTCTAAAATACCTTCAGTTTGTGTTCTTCGCTCAGAGCGAGAAGGGTCTGCAGGGTAATTAATTCTATGGAGCACATTCTACTGCGCAAGATCGCAGTTGCTCAGTCAGCTGAGAAAGTCTATGCTCTGTAGGAAACGAAAAGTTTCAGTGTCTTAAGACAAGTGTCCACCACTGGACTCTGCCTTCAGCCAGATGAATCCATTCCTCGTCCTCACAGTCTATTTCTTTAAAACTCGTTTTAATATTATCGCGCCTACTACGCACAGGACTATAAAATAGTTTTTCCTTTAAAGTTTTCCTATACTTCCGTATAAACCTATCATATTTCTCATACGAACTATATGCACCCTCCAGTTTGTCTTCCTCGTTTTGATGGATCCAGAAATATTTGGTTAAGAATATATACTCGTCTCACAAAGCTCCTTATTACGCAGTTTTGTCCCTCATCTTACTTTTCCTTCCTCTTACGAGCACATAGTTTCCTCAGGTCCCTTTTTCGGATACCCTCAATCTATGCTGTTTCCAATAATAATTCGATACCCATCCCTGCATCAATCACCCCGAGACTGTGTAAGGCAGTGGTACACAAAGTGGTGGGTCACCAGTTGGGAAGGCGTGAGTAGGTAGGGTGGAGTGGAACATCAAACAGACCAACGCTGTAATAACAAATAGGGGCTTACAAATTCTATCCCTGGGGGAATATGAAAGAATTAAATCAGTGAAAACGAAATCAATAGTCGTATTTATTGTTTTATGCACATTTTTCAAATTCTCACATACACGTATGCACAGGACACACACACAAACTCCGTGTTTTTAGTCTGCAAGCGAATTATACCGACCGAGCGACCGCCGCTTGTCGAAGTTAGTGCCAACTTTAACTGATAGTGTGTGTTGCGTGGTCAGCGCAACGGATCCCCACTGCACCGGACACACAGGTGAAATAATTATGAGTTAGTTGATGGTAAACAGTAGTATAAATACGAAAAAAAGGGGTTACATTTATTTCAGTTAAAAAGTGGGACACGGGGTAGCTTGAGCGAAACCCAAACGGGGGAGGAGGGGGCGTTATGTCAAAAATGTCTGGAACCTCTTCGGTCAGGTTAGACGCAGTTTCTCTTGTGCCGTTGAAGGTGGAATGCCGTGAAGTGCGCTCTGGCTTGTCAGGCTAATATTAACAGCCACGGGTATCACTGTATTCGATTCAAGAGAAGGATACATTCATCATCATAGCAAGGAAAACACTGTCAAAAATAATTTGGTCTCCCGACGTGGAGAGGCGCTGTGTAGGTACGGAGCTAGGAGGAGGCACACGGAGAGGCTCTTACGCGAACGTTACACCGTCTACTAACGGACAGATGTCAGTTAACGTATTTTCCGTTGATCTTCTGCGTGTCTCACGTTGCTGATGTTCATTTACTGCCGATAGCGAGTCATTAATGCAAACCTAATCACATTATATCTGTAACATATTCTTTCATGTAAAAGGTAAAGGCATATCGCGTATCGGGCGTATATCGCGACAAATAACTTCTCGATGTATTTGATGTAGCGAATTTTATTTCACATTCGCTCATACAATCACCCAAATTACAATCTGACGATTACTGCTATCTGCAGTATCACAAATATTACACTCCAAATGCCACAATACAACTGACTGGTTGCTGGCTAATTCGGAACTCGGAGGTAGCTCCTGGACTCGCTGACTGACTCAGTACAACTCAGTACAACTGAACTGTGAATAGCCTTCGCTGCTCCGTATGTAGCCTCGATCGGACAATACGGGAAAACGGCCACGTAATAGGCACCCTTGTTGCATGGCGCTGTGTTGCTATGTAACGCTAGCGGAGGTAACCGCTGTTACTACTTGGTGACGTCACCGCTGTTGACTTGCGTTGCCTAGCGACCAGGATGCTAGGACTCGGCTAACATCGGCTCGCTTCGGCTTCGCTCGGCGCATCACGGCTGGCGGGGGGGGGGGGGGGGGCGTCATCCATAGCTCAGCACGTCACAATATTCTTTCATGTAAAAGGTAAAGGCAAAGTTGCCCCATGTACTGAACTACGTCATGAGGGCGTATAGGGGAGTGGACGTATAGATCCATGTTATTGTTGATCTTGACACTAGTAGGAGTTGAGTGGTCAGATTCACGCTCCGGCCGCATTACTGCCGAGAGAAAGAGCCCCCGGTAAACATTGAATAGGAGGTTGGGTGGACCACAGAGCCGGGCTGGACGACATAGGACTCGAACTCCGACCCCTTGATCGTCCAGCCAATAGCTAATCGCTATACCGACTGCGTTATGCCGGCTCACTATTTTTTCATGTATTTTGATTAATAGCTATCATAATGAAAAATGATTCAAATACAATTTGTGGTCCTTAACGAGGCCCGCGTTTCATGCAGTGTGTTAAATTCTTTCTTTTAATGGGTCGTTTCTTTTCTAATCGATGTTTGAGTGAAACTCATATACTGGATTAACATGAACCCAAATCAAGTCTCTAGAAGCAATATATTACGTAAATTCGCAATACCAGACTTCACTGAAATATGTTCAATATCATGCGGCAGGCTAAACTTTCCGACTACAGACGCGCTGCTTGCTCCTTGAGCAAAGAACTCGTAACAAACGAAACTGTCCTGGCCATTCTTGCATCCCGGATCCCGTATCAGTTTGGCAACATTTCTAGTTTTTAGTTCTGACCTCATCCAGTCAGCGAACCCCTAAACCAGAGGTTAGAGACACAGGAAGGAATTCTCTGTCGGCAGTATGTAAAGGGGAAATTAATTTAATTAGAGAGGGAGAGATGGGCGCAGCGCAGTCTAATTACTACTTACCGGTCCGCCGGCGGTTGGAGGGGGAGCGGCCACATTGTTATGGGGGAAACACGCGGCCCGGGGGCTGTTTACAGTGTTGATGATCATACAGAACGCGACTAGTTGGGCCGCCACTTAACTGATTTTTACGTTATCATACGCATACGTATTGTGCAGCTCTTTAAAAACATTAATCAGGCAAGCAACATGGTTACTGATTTTATCGACAAGAATTCGACTCGCTGTCTAACTTTATGTGTCGTGAAAATCTCGAATTTTCAGATGACCCCCCAACACCATAACTAAAGAAAGAAGTTCCTCAAGGCACGTACTTAATGGGAAATATTTTCCTTTGAAAATATCCATACACACAAGTTACAATAAAACCAACATAAAACCGTCACCGAATTAAACGGAAATAAGCTACGATAAAGAACCCTTTTCTAGCACAGGCAGTAAGAATTGATGTTAATGCAAACAACAAAACTAAACTGCTTGACGCTGAACAGAAAATTAAAGTATATAGGATTTGAGATTCTCAGGCGTGGTTACGAAGAGTTCTATCTTCTGGGATATACCACCGTGTATCTTTGAAGATACCCTACGTTTCACTGTTTGCTACCTGCTTCATGCTTGTTTTTCCTCGGTCTAGTCTTCGATCCAGTCCTCCGAAATGTCGGCTGACTTTCAATGGACCACATGGCGTTATATCCCAGAAGACAGACCTCCTGAAAATTACAGCAGGCTACCGGTATTTAGTAGAAATCGTTAGTTGGAATATATTCCTTGGCTAATTGTAATTTTATTGCGTGTTGTCCTTCCCGGAACCTTTACTTGAAGGGACAATCATGTCACATTCACGCATTTTCTCGCCGTAACTACGTCGGCAGTTTATTGAAGAGAAGAAAATGTTGCATGCATTTGAACATACATCCTCAATACCTTTCTAATAAACATGGCTTCTATTTGCAATGAATAGCCTGATATATCACTAAAGAGAATTACGTAGACTGAGCGCAAATATAGTGCTGTCGTTTTATTTTTAAATAGAACTATGCACAAAACAACCATGGCCTTACAACAAATGGCGCTAGGGTTGCTCTCCNCCCCCCCCCCCCCAACAAATGTGAAAGGAATTGGACTGTTAAATTATAAAATGGAAGGAATGATACTGTCATGTGTATTAGTGATTATAGACGGGGGTTGGATTGGATGACGGGATTTATTAACACCTTATAAATCAACTCGTACTTATAAGCAATACAGCGCTATCGCCGATTTACACAACTTACAGTCCACCGTTACACGCGCACTAAAATTTTCACTTTTTACTAGTCGCATTCTGGTAACGGAATTAAAACAGTCTCGCTGTGACTAAATCTTCTAATCAAATACTACGTCTTCACAGTCTGATTTCTAATTTTTCTTCAACTATTAACTTCTTGTGGTTATCTCCTACCGACAACTGACTGTCCTATATAATTGCGGCACGGACCACGAAGTACAGAAAACACTGCTCCTTTAATGTCGTAGAGGCGTGTTACTACGAAGTTGCCTAGGAAACAGTCTCAGTGCGCACCACATAGAAAACACCGTTCATTCTTGTAGCGTATTGTTATAGCCGAGTGTCCACTGGTCCGATGCCCAGTAACGGATGCGTTAGTACTGTTGAGAGCGTAGCTTCAGGACTGTATTTACCAAGCCGTTGCTCAGCAATGGTCACATGCATCACAATATAATGATAAGTGCGGCTGGAGTCGAAATTTCGTAGTACCTTTGATCGAAATCTGTCATTTTGTTTTAGCATTAGGGAGGGGGCATGCACAATGCAAAAAACTGGCCATGTTAATCGAAGACAATCATTCTTCATACACCGATCCAGGGAGTTGCTAGTTCAAACCTCGGTCAGGACACTGGCTATCCACACTGAAGTATTTCGTAATTTTCCTCAGTCCTACAATTGTTGCATAGTACCTCGACTGGGCCACGAACCCTTCCTTCCGAATCCTTGGCAATTTATCATCCACCAATCATCCTACCATTCAACGTTACAGTATATATATACTAACAAAAACACAAACAAATAAATAAAAGCTAAAACCGGTACTCTAGTCACGTTCACATACTATCCAAATGAGTTCATTTTAGCGATTTTGCATACTTCTTTGGCCTTGACATTTATTTATTGCCGTTATAAATCTACTGGGGCAAAGCTGACCGCATTATTGACATCACACTGCCTGGACATCATTTTTCTTTGTTTCCAGTGAAACCTACAGATCTACATTAAGTACCACTTTTATTCTCTTTGCGAAGACCGGTTTTGAGAAAACTGTTAAGTTCGATTTGAGTTTCATGTTAAGGAAAGGTTATACTGACAAAATGAGAACCACAGTTAAGTTTACCGTATGAAACTTAGTGTGTACCAACAAAAAATTTAAAACAAATTCGTTCACGAGACAGAATGACACAACTGAACAGTATGCTTTGCGTTTGTACGTATCGCGTAAAGAATACAGTAGAACTTGGTTATAACGTCATCAAAGGGACCTAAAAATAGTGTCGTTATAAACGAATGTCGTTGTAACCGAAATGGGCACTTCCACAGTAGCCTTATGTTAGTCACGTAAAAATCTACCAAAAACCGAGTTAAAATGTTGCATTTTTTAGTGAAATACATAGTTAAGTACAGACTAACGTAACATTAACGTGGAATTGCCCAAATGTGTAATATCAAAGACATATTACAGCGCTTTTCACTGACAATACACATCGCACTAATACTGTATATTAAAGGTAGGCCTACTCACCAGATTACAGTAGATTACATCAATTGTTGTGCCTTACTGTACCAAGATACGAGTACAGTAATCATTTATCTTCATCTGTTTCCTGTTACTTGCCCAATATACACTTTCTAAATTACGTTCAATGTCCATATCAGAGAAATTCAGGAATGAAAATGACGTTACATACGAGGTTGATGCATTTGTGCCGGTCGTACTAAGCAAGGTATAAAAACAGTTGCTTTATGAGGAATTAGTTCGTACCATTGAATATTTGACGCAATAGACAAGGTGTCGCAGAAACCGATGTTGGTATAACCAAGTTTTACTGTATACTAAAATAAAATTGAGAAGAGAATATCAAGAGTTCACTGATAAGGAACATCAAAATTCCAAAAATGTTAACAATATATGGCTCTTGTCTTTCAGCTGCCTGGTGAAGGTGAGGACTGCTACGCCACGCAATGATGCTCACTTGCTTCGTTACGTGCCAAGATGTCGGACAGAAGTGGTCATAAATTGTTTTCTCAAAGTAGAAAAAAAATTATTGGCTTTGCAAAGGCCAGAAACTTGAATGTGATATGGCAATTCTCAACAACTTCCTGGGTTACTGAGGCATAATCACATGGCTCAAAGCGAAACCAAGTTTTAGACCCACTGCAACTTTACAGGTCACTTACTTTGTTTAAGGAGCAATATTATTAGAAAAATAATTATTAGGTTACACAATACTCCATTATGTCTGAATCTCTTAACAATGAAGGTATCCACATAATCAAAATTCCAATTCACTTTTCCATGAATATTGTGACAAACTCGAAATGCATTACGTAGGAGGCTGGATGAGGCCCAGATCCGGTCTGGACGCTCTGTAGAAGAGAAAAATATCTTGCCCCTGCCAGGAATCGAACCCCGAGTCCTCAGCCGTCCACACTCTTGCCGACGGAGCTATTCAATTTATGAGTATTCCGATTCAAACAACTCTAAGAATACCAACTGCAGTGTAAAAAATTTCCATTCTCTGAACTCTAATATGGAACCGCCTCTGCGATCTAGTGGCCAAGAATTCCTGGCTACAGATCCAGAGGTCCCAGGTTCGAATCCCGGCGCTATCAGATTTTCTGAGAAGTAGTGGGTCTGGAACGGGGTTCACTCAGCCGCGTGAGTATAACTGAGAAGCTATTTCAAGGAAATAGGGCCCCGGTCTAGAAACCGAAATTAACAGCCGTTGGGATTCGTTGCGCTGACCTCGTGACACCCTCTATCCGCTAAAATTGGCACTAACTTCGCCGACAAGCGGCGGTCACTCGGTCGGTATAGTTCGCTTGCGGACTCAAGCCACGGATTTTTTTTTTGTTCTTAACTCTACTATTCCACGTGTCTGTTTTTGTCCCAAGTATTTTCATTTCTCCGCAAAACAGGCTTCGGTAGAGCTCAGCCTATTTGTACTTGGATAGTTGTATAAAATAATGAAGGCAGAAGGGTAACTGTTGTGAGCTACAACGAAAGGAGAGACTGATTTATCGCCAACTGCTTTTTATGGAGCGACGCCTGGCGTCACGTTGCCGTCCTGGGACTTGTCTGCGTCGCCGTACATTATTACTTCTCCCCTCACTCTCCTTCGCGTCTTATTTCAACCATCCATACCACATCATTTTGGGCCTCATCTTCGCTTTATTGAAACGTCTCTTGTTCCTGCATCCCCTTTAAGAGAAGACGTAGATGTGGAAAAGTAGCAGATTCGTGTAGGGGTTAATGCCATAAATTTGTAGGCGTAATCGCGAGGTAACCGTATCGAATAGCATCCGGATTCGTGGCCGTCTCCAGGCAAATGTCGTGAGTGCAACTGAAAAGACGTCACGGTTGCATTATTAAATATTATTACCTGTTCAAAATTTTGAATATTTTCCCAGCCCGATCTGGAGGCAGAAAACCAATGCAATCGAAATTGTGCCTTTAAACTATAGTTCTAACTTCATCCAGCCTGTCGCAACACAGCGAAACCTTCAGACGGTTATTCGAGTAAGGGAAAGCATGAACAGCTAATATAACTGCATATCGAAACAGAATGAAATCGGAAGACTTTCCTAAAACAAATGCACAGAGCAGCCCGTCCACATCTTTGCTATGTATAAATTAAGAATCACGTTATGAAGACATAGTATGTCTTTAATTTTTTACGTTGGTACTAGATGGAGGTAACTTTCTAGTTTCGACGGTTTTACCAATGGAAACTGATTCCCTGTGGGTCTCACAGTCGGCTGTACACTGTGGTGAAGATACAGTCCTGCCCCTCCAGGGATTCGAACATCAGTCATCCAGCCCAAAGGCAGTTCCTTTATTGACTGCGGAGTAATGTCAGTCACCATTACAATGGTATTCACTTGCTGCAAGTACAGTCGGAAGCATGAACACTGCTAATACCGAAGTCCGTCACTGGGCACAAATTTGACATTTCCATTAGCCTCAGATCCTAACAACCTAACTCCAAAAGATCTATATTTATCCTATCCTTCCATTTCTTTCTTTTTCTACCAAGTTGCCGTCTTCCTGGACGTTTCGTGACCAATATTCTGTATAAACCCTTTGTCCCTCATATTTGCTGCATGCCCTGTCCATCGTCGCTTCCTAGGTTTTACCATTCTAGCAACAGGCGTCCTAGGTAAGGTGCTTAAGCACCATGACGCCTAACATCCTAAACTGATTTGCTTCATCCTACATCGGTCCAGACGTTTCCTTGGGCACTCCTGTTTCCATATCATTATAAATGTATGTTCTTTCCCCAAAGCAAAACACCATGTGGACACAAGAACTCCTTTACAAATTTTAAAATACTCCTAGCCATGAAGCATTTGACATATTTTAACAGGGTATGCGAATCATGCTGTGAGCACCACAGCCATCTTGCGATAACGTGACAAGACGTCTAGGTTCAGAAGACAAATGGCGGCGTGATAAGATGTACTGGAGAAACACACCGTGACACAGTTTGGAACTGATTCAAGAGTATCTCGCCTTCACGCCTCGGGAAGGTGACACTTGTAACGTGTAAGCGATTTATGTGAAGAGGGAGGGGATTCACCCGACCATGTGACCACATCTGATGCCTCCAGCAACTAACGTTGGAATCAAAGAAAGCGGCGAACTATGAGACTGCGATGTTGCAATATTTAACGCGCAAAAATGATATACAAATCGTAGTATTATACTTACTTACTTACTTATGGAGCTGAACCCTTCTTGAGGAGCCGCCAATTCTACAGCTACTCAAGAATTTCTCAGCATTTTATGGAACCCGAAGGTCGATTACCGTGTTCACAAGAGCCCTCCACTGGTCCCTATCCTGAGCCAGATCAATCCAGTCCATAGCATCCCATCCTATCTCTCTAAGATCGATTTTAATATTGTCCATCCACCTATGCCTTGGTCTTCGCAGTGGTCTCTTTCCCATCAATATTCTATATGCATTCCTCTTATCCCCCATTCGTGCTACATGCCCTGCCCACATCGTAGTATTAAATGTCAACATAAATCTCCATCCCTGTTACCAAAATATTTATTATTACATTCTTATTGCGGTTAGTTTTGCCGTCATTAAGAGTACATTTTACTCAGTCCAACGCCACGTGTCTCAAAAGTGTACGTGTGGCAGCTTGATGGATGGCAGGGCAATCGTATAGCTGCCTGTTAGCTCTCACCATGTGACAGCCAATCCTACGGCGCAGCTGCCGCCCGGAAACGTGTTTTCAGTTTAATGTCGAAAGTCGACAGAGTTTTCGTACCTTCTCTTATTTATGGGCCGGTATAACAGCAATTTGTTTTTCCGCATTTTCGGTGCATATATCAGTTTACAAACCTAAAGTAGCACACCTAAACATGTTTCTGCTAAAGAGAGGTAAAGCAACGCACGCAGCCACAAGAGTAGCACACACCATAAGACACAATATACACACAACATTAGAAACATAAGAAGAACGACCCCCATGTGGATGATTATTAATACACACGAATTAAAAATATGACGTATAAGATAATAGGTTTTAACAAGTCTTAAATACATAAACTTTATTATTATATAAGAACGTATACAAATTTAATATTATTTGTAAATGAACATATAAAGGCAAGCGGTGAAATGGTTGACGGATCGACACACCTGAAGATGGCAGCATACTGCCGAAACATGTAGTGTAAAAGTGGTACATGGGGGTGTGTGCATACACATTATGAGGTAAAGCTATCCCTGTTACAGGCCGTGGATGCCCACAGGGTTGTAAGACCTCGAGGCTCCCACATTTCACAGAGAGTCGGCGGTGAGGTTCTCAGCCTTATGATCAGGCCACCCTTTACACCCAGGAAGATTTTTGGTACTCAATTCTGTTACAGGCTGAGTCGACCCCAGGGCCATATTGTGGCTGGAAGAATTAGGTGAACTGAAAAGTCCAGTGACCTCACTGGGACTCGAAGCCGCGACCTTCCGGCTTGTAGCACAGTGCCTCAGCCAACTACGCTACTGAGTACCCTAAAGATTAAAATTAACTCCCCATACTGGATCAAAATGGAAAAGACATCGTGCTCATCAACCATAAACATTCGCAGTTCAAAACCTGCACGGGACATAAATCAATTTGTCAGAAACCTCAAGCTTGTCAGATGGGCATATAAGGGAAAGAAAATTATTCGTAACCGACTCACCTAGCGAAACCATAAGGCAACATGATCCAATTTAAAATGAAGTGTTTCTTTTTGTTTTGTTAAAGGAAAACTAGAAACGAAGGCATATATGAGTATCTAATTAGGAACAGCCATGTTGTTAAAATGCATGAAAATTTTGTGAAAATACAATGTTATACGTAAAATCATAAGCTTCTACAACATGACTGCTTAGATATAAAGAGGTTACATAATCATAGTTATTACAATTTACGCATGTACATCTTATTATATGTATATTTTACTTTGTACTTCATGTTATAATAATTACTTGTACATTGCCAATCATTACACGTGCTAACTACTGTCATCATATCACTTTCTTTAGGAATATTACGTCAAGAATTTCAATATAAAGAAAAGTGCAAGGCACGAAAGATAACGACAGTCCAATAACAGAGTTTCTGGTGACGTACCACTCGATGATGACCCGTGAGGTCGACACATGTGATTCTCAATGACCTCTGAAGCTGTGTCGTTACTCATTTAAAGTAAAATTCAGTTTCTTTTATCTTGAATTGTGTTAACATTCCTAGTCTAGCTAACGTGATAGCTTAGAAGTCGTGCACTTCCTCCACCTATCAAGTCTGCACTACCCCGCTTCTCACAAACGGCCAGCGTAAGCCTACAGCAACTGGCTAACAGCGTCTGTGATGCGCTGGTTGGAGGTGATAGTGTATGATCTTATCGTTTCTCCTGCCAGTGTAAGGAGTACCATTGAACCTCTAAAATAATGTTTCATTTTACTTTCTTTCATTTTTCAAAATGTTAACCATGCTAACATGATTAGCATGAACGCTCCGCCATTGGTCTCATCTCTACAGACATTCCGGCTTGCAGTTCGCACTTCTCATCTGCCCTAGGTTTCTATGCAGCACGTTTGTCTAGAAGTACGTGTTACATGAAAATCTGTCACGCCATAGCTCAAGCGGCTAGTCGCTGGCTTCCCACCGTGGCGGTCCGGGTTCGATCCCGGGTCTGTTCAAGTGGGATTTGTGGCGGACAAAGTGGAGCTGGGGCGGGTTTTCTCCGAGTACTTCGGTTTCCCCTGCCAATCTTCATTCCACCAATTGCTCCACAATCACCCTCACCTATCATCTGGGGCTGGTACAATAGGCCAGAAGTGGCCGTAGTACAAGGGACTTAGTCCCACCCCACTAGTAATAAAAAAATACATGAAAATCTGTGTGAAACGGAAAAAAATTAGTTACATAGAATTCCCTTATTTGTAGGTTTGTCTGTATCTTACTAATGGCGGTAACATGGATGGACTATATCCATGACAGTTCATTCCCGATCTTCACAACGATCGTGTATTCGGACTGATCGGACATCGATTATGATGATTTATAGGAGTCTTTGATCTTCTGAAGGAGAAAAAGAAAATATTACGAATACAAAATCGTCCTGAAGAATAACGATCAATGGCTTGGGAACGAAGGGATAAACCTGACAGTGAGCAATACATCTTTATCAACAGGTGCTGTCTGGGTGCCCAATAAAACAGAGGAGCATCATCTATCATAGTGGCCGTTGTTTGGCACTAGAAAATAAATGAATCATGGAACTCGTAAATTGTTTTTAAATGCGTGACAAGTTTAATAGTGCTGGAACCACATTCCGTGTAGCCTGTAATGTTGAAAATCATTCCTGTTTGTTGCCTTATATTAACTCTAAACTGCAAACTGCGTTTTCTTATACAAACAATCCAGTCGCTTTGAAGTTTCTATGCGTTCTGTTTCCTTTATAAAAACAAACTACTATGCATTAAATTCCCCCATAATATTTATAACAAAGATGTAAAAATCTAAACTCCATGTTAGTAGAACAATTAATTTTAAAAAGTTCCATAATCCAGGCAAGTAAAATTTGGGGTATTCCGTCGCGGCAGCAATCAGTCAGTCAATCTTGTATTACACAAACCGGCTAAGCACAAAACAATAATGTATTTACTACTAACAATGTAGTCCCTTCTTAATGTCGTCGACATATTTCGACTCCAGAAGACATCTTCATGCTATACTTCAATTTTAAAATTAATCATTTCAATCATAAACACAAAATGAAACTAAACATATATAGAAAGTTCTCCTTATGTTAAAAAAATGTAAATGCAGCACAGGGGAACCCCAACTTATGAACATAATGAGTTCTTTGAAATGTGTTTGTAACTTGAATATTTGTATGGTGAGTTTATTCTTTTCATAAGACATATAGTTACATTTTTTAATGTCAATTTGTTAAAATGGTCGTAAGCGCGGGGTTTTGTGTTCGTTAAATAATTAGAGGTCACAGTTTATTAGTTCATACATTGTTCGTTTCTTGAAAAGTTTGTAAGAAGAGGTTCGTCTAACTTTGTTAATTATAAAATCCGACAGAAAAATCTCCTACTGATATGCCTCTCTTATTAACAGATAATTACATACTGAATTACAGTTTTACTTTTACTGCACAATGGAAAACCTTCATGAAGGTATTCTTATAGCAAGTTGCCTGAAAAGTTTTAATTAAAAAGTTTTTAACCACCTCAAATTAATTCAGACTCGTGCATACTCGTATATACACTAGGTGACTATATGTATGTAACAATAGTATACGTATTTTAAATACCAGTTCTGAAGTTTTGTACTTTTTGCCTTCTCAGTTCATCAGTGGCAGCGCGGTCTAAGGCATGAACTGTCTTCGCTCGCTCGAACACTGATATGGTGGGTTCGAATCCCACTCAAGGCATGGACGTGTGTGTGCGTTCATTTTGTTTTAGTGTTGTTCTGTGTGTAGGTAGCGGCCGTGTGAAGGGCTGATCCCCTGCTGACTGTGTATAGATTGAGAAACTGAAAATGCGGCCAGGGTCCGCATGGGCTGTAGAACCATATATAGTTCATCGAAAGAATCTTTGGCTATTAATAGCTATTAGAACACTTGCTGTCATACCGGCCATGGTGAAATGTTGATGCTCAGAGGACCTCTACTATCGTTTCTACATTCATCTCCCTTTTCAAGGGATAATCTGATCTATCTTTAGAAGTGGCGAGGAGGAACGAGGCTCAGAATAATGCAAGACGCTGGGTCGAATCTCTGGTCAGGCTTTCGCTGGGTTGGGACACTTTTCTACACACTGAACTACATGACGAAACTAAGAGTTACAACATAAACAATTACAACTTCATCTCTTATTCTACTGGATGTGAAACTTAGTCTCTCATTCCAAGGGAAGTGCATGGCTTGAGGATGTCTGAAGGCAAAGTGTTGAGGGGCATATGTGAAACTAAGCGAGAGGAAGTAGCAGGAACATGAACTCGATTACATAATAGGAATCTTAATAATTTATACTCTTCGTCCAAATATTATTAGAGTAAACTGAAGATGGTCTCTCAGACCGAAACATGCCAAGGATGAAAGATTAAAAAGGAGAAAAAATATTTATCAATTACACAGCATGGAGTTGATGATCTTTTATGGTTATTAGAGCAATAAACTTCCGGAGGTTCAAACAGATAGGACATGCAGCACATGAAGTGGAGATGTGTACAAAATATTCTCATGAGCTAAGAAAATTTTGGAGAACTTGATATAGATGGGAGAGTGTTAAAGTAGCGGGGTGTGAAGCTGTATACTGGGCTCAACTGATTTAAAATATGGGCTTTTTGATGAAATGGTAATGAACCATCACATTCCACAAAAGAAGGTAATTTCTTTACCACCTGAACGATCATTACTTTTTCAAGAATTGGAGTTAGAATAAGCCAAGACAAGTCAGATAGAAATGATATATGGTAAGCACGAGAGAAAGTATAAGTGAATGAAAATTTACGTGCTAAATAACATGGAAGTAGCATACCGAGGATTCGGGAATTATAAGGGGCAGTCAAATGAAAACGGGTCACCACGCATAACTCACACGGCGCGCGCAAGTTGGTAACACTGGAATTTCCTTAAGGTACGAGCATCTGGTGGGCTCGGGAAAGCACAGTGAGAACGTGCCCTTGCACACCAGTCGTTTGTTTATTATGCTGGAAGTAAGGTTAGCGCTACGTGTGGTCGTCCAATATCAGTAATGGAGGCGGGTAAAGAAGAACAGCGAACAGTATTACACTTTTTGACTGCTGAAGGAGTAGGAGGACGAGAAATTCATCGTCGCATGTCTGTTGTTTACGCCGAACACAGCATGTCACGTTCGCGTGTGCTGGCGTGGCATAAGAGTTCCGAGAGGGACGTGTGTCACTGCAAGATGATGCTCGCCCAGGATAGGATCATCGTGTCATCACTCCTGATGCTATTGCTGCATTGGATGGTCATATCCGGGCAAACCGACGAATCACTGTGGAAGAAATTAGTCTTTTTATGGGAATTAGTCACGGTTCCGTACACGCCATTGTGACAAAACACCTGCTGTACCGAAAAATCTGCGCGCAGTGGGTTACACATCAACTCACGGAAGAACAGAAGACTCAGACAATGGCTGCATCACTGGGTCACTTGCAACGATACCATTAGGAAGAGTATGCTTTCCTGTCCCGTATTGCCACTGGGGACGAAACTTGGTGCCACCATTTTGAACCCGAGAGCAAACGGCAGAGCCAACAGTGGAAACACGTTAATTCTCCCCCACAGAAGAAACCCAAAGCTGTACACACAAATTCCGGTAAAGTGATGATGATGTTCTTCTTCGACTGCAAGGGCCCCCGCTTGTCGAATTTCTAGAGCATGGGGCCACAATCAGTGCACAGCGCTATGAAGACACTTTGCAGAAACTGAGACGTGCCATAAAGTCAAACCGCCCTGGAATGCTATCGAACGGCATTGACCTTCTTCATGATAATGCGCGCCCCCCACAATGCCAACTCTGTGAGGAATATGCTACAGAGATTTGGTTGGTAAGTGTTTCAACATCCCCCCTACAGCCCAGATCTCTCACCATGTGATTTTCACATTTTTGGAGAACTGAAGAGAGACAGTCGTGGACATCGGTTTGCATCGGACGAAGACGTGTGTGGCTGGGTAAAGATGTGGTTCCGCAGACAGCCAAGCTTTTTGAAGGATGGGATTGACCGTCTTATCTTCTAGTGGGATAAATGTATTAACAGTTTTGGAGATTACTTTTGAGGTAAGAAATGTTATTTAATATGTTTTGGCTCCTGGTCAGTTTTCATTTGACTGTCCCCCATAGAATAAAATTTGAACAAAACTTTTCGAAATTGGCTCATAGGACTTGAACTTAAACCACCGAGCTCTACTGGCAGACCTTCGTGCTAATGGCTTCAGAATTTCAGATCTTTGCAAGACAGAACGGCCGGCATAGCTACAAGTGCCGAATCAATTCGAGCCTTATCTTAATTTCAGAGACGACAAAGCAAATCTTAATTCGCATTCGGAACTCCCGAATTAAAGGCCAGTAATCACGACGTGTATTGTAGTGCTCCTCAGTTCCTGCTGGAATAGTAAACAGCGTCGTTAGGTAATCCATCTTCTAGGATATGACGCTGTGCGGTCCGACGAAAATAAGAGACTTTCCGGGGGAACATGTCGCCTCTGTCTTCAGGGTCGAAGAATAAGCCAAGAAAGAAGCCAATAGGAAGGAGGAAGCAACTATAACTTGGTTTCTTGCTTGGATTATTCTTCGGCCCTGAAGACAGAGGTGACATGTTACACCGAAACGTCGGTTGATTTTCAACAAGCTGCAAGACATTATATCCCGGAATATATAATTCTTCATAACCACCGCTGTGAGAAGCTCAAATCCTACATAAAGACTAAATTATTGATACATGTTTGAAGGCGAATTAGGTTTGAGAAAGCATGACAGTTGTTATAAATTCTGTGATTCGTCAATGTAATGTCCAAACGAACAAAACGAACTCCGAGGTTTTAGTCCGGAAGCAAACTATACCGACCGAGCGACCGCTACTTGTCGGCGAAGTTAGTGCCAACTTCAGCTCATAGAGAGCGTCGCGTGACCGCGGCCGTTAATTTCGGTTTTCCAAACAGGAGCCGCTAATTCCTTGAAATAGCTCCTCAATTATCATCATGAAGTTGAGTGGACCCCGTTCCAGACCCACTAATTCTCAGAAAATCTGGTAGCGCCGGGAATCGAACCCGGGCCTCTGGATCTGTAGCCAGGAACTCTGACCACTAGACCATAGAGACGGTCAATGTAAGGTCCAACCATATGAACTGGAGGAGTGGGATCTGAACTATAGCAAGAGAGACAGAACGAGGTTGGATCTGAGGTTCTCTCAGCGGTGACTGTGAAGCAGTCCGAGACACATCACGCAGTCCAGCAGAAGTCTACTGAACAGGCAATACATCCAAGAAGATTACATACCCTTCAGAGACAGACCTGACTGCGTGAGACCTCTGTCTCTCTCTCTCAACAGACAAGCCAGAGGTTGCGTCTCACTAGCCAAGAACGCCCTTGGAAACAAGTTTAATTACAGATGCTCCACTGTGACGTATTCAGAAACACTGGTTACCTGAATTGGCATGCATCAATCGTGCAAGTGTTCGATCCTGAACGAGATCCTTGGCATTGTAATATTCTCTCGTATAAAATGAACGCAACAAGGTATCCGACCACCAGAGTGTTCTGCCGTCTCGTGTATTCTTCTCCGAAGTTTTACCATCATAGTATCACGGGTCGGAATGAAGAACATAAGGGGAAAAAAGGGCGAAATGAAACTAAAAGAACTGCGTAGAAAAGTGAGGAAAGGAGAACAGAGACTGACAAAGAAACAAAGGATAAGACATGAAGAGAACAAAATACAAAGACTCAGATGCAAATACATGAAGGAAGAGAGGAAGAAGGAAATAAAGAATGGAGTAAGTGAAAAGAATAGACCGCTCCATAGCTCAGGCGGTTAGTCGCTGGTTTCTCACCGCGGCGGCCCGGGTTCGAGCCCGGGTCTGTTCATGTGGATTTGTGGTGGACAAAGTGGCACTGGGGCAGGTTTTCTCCGAGTACTTCGTTTTCCCCTGCCAATCTTCATTCCACCAACTGCGCCACAATCACCATCATCTTTCACCTAGGGCTGTTACAATGGGCCGCAGTACCAAGTGGACTCACTCTCACCCCACTAAAAATAATAAGTGAAAACAATAACCATCGAAATTATAGAGAAAGACAGGTAAACAGAAAAAGAGAGATATACGCAACCGACGCTGTGTCTCTTTCCTTCGGTGTAAAGGCCGGCAGATCGTGAAGCTGATCAATCAGTTCAAACAAAAAGAGAAAGACTTCCACGACGCCTACACATCGTATCGCAGAACAATGATATAATTTCAAAACATGCAATCTACCAAAATGGTTATGTCTAGAAATCTTGAAAATTTACCCCATTTTCCAGTAAGTCACGCAACAACCTTAACTCGAAACGACGAAGCAAGAATTCTCGTCTTATTACCATACAGTCCTGCTTGATTCATTGTTTTGGTCTCCGGAAAATATTTCGGGCGTAGCCAAGCTCATATTTTGTCGTCCTGTGAAAGAAGTGAGACTTAAGACAAATTGAAAAAATCTCTCTCCTTGTGTTGGCACATTTGTTCGCCTGCAGGCTCATTTATTCACTGCAGTGATGCCACTTGACGAATGCTTTCAATGGCCCTAAAAGACAATCCAAGTTTTGTCTATGTCAGATTCAACATGGCGTACTTATCACTTCGCCTACAAACTACTGTACCAGATAAACATCGCGGTACATCTGAAGGACCTTCTCCTCTCCATCCCTGGGTGTCGTCTGGCTTGTAATCCCTATTCTTATCTGAAAGTGTAAGCTGGTCGGCAAGTTAATTCATGCAATACAGATTCTGGCCCTCGTCCACATATGCCTGTGCTTTGCTTGGCGACATTTCAAAATACTTTCTGAATCGTCATCTCAACTGTCCCATTCTTCTGTCTGCACAACACAAACGGACAGCTTGTTTAAACTCCGTGACAAGGAAAAATAACCTTGTGGCGGGAGGGAAGCATTCCAGACAGTGGCACTACTGACAGGCAAATTGCATTGTACACTGCCAAAACACGAAGAGAGACCAGAACTCACTCATCGCAAGTTACAAATTTCAGTCTACATTTCGCGACTGAAATCTGCAGTAACAGGACCTGGGGGGACAACACCGGTAGCCCTACAACTGTCTGCTACTGGAGACGATCCTGGTTGGGTCCATTCATCCCAAAATATCTCCTTAAGATTCATCATAATACAGTTGCTTCCCAATCTTCCAAGTGGCAGTTCTAAAAAAAAAAATCTCCGTGAAAATTCTGTAAATGTTTCTTTCTCTATCACTTTCAATCCATTACTCCAGTCTATTATATTTTCCTTAGCATCACTTCACTAACAAGAGGCCGGCCGTGCAATCTGTGGTCAAGGAGTTCACGCATGCAAATAGCCTCGCTTTCTGGCCACTTCGTGTCAGACAAATGCAATTTACGTTCTTCCTTCAAAGCAAGCTTAATAAATTTTCTGGCGGAAATTTAGTACGGCGATATAGAAAAGACGACACTGGACACGGTTCTGAACCAGTTCATTTCAATTCACATTACCAAATATGTTTTCTACGCGAAAGCTAAAATATAAGCATGGTGTGACGTTTAAATTGATCGAATAACTTAAGAATTAATCTGTCCATTACAGGCTTGTTGGCAGTAGCTTAAAAAATAAATTAAAACTCCAAAACCGGGTCAGAAATTATGGCCAATCATTAACGCCTCCGCTCTGCTGAAAATTAAACAAAGTTTGAAACATGAGGTGTAGAGAGGTGTAAAACTTGTCCAATAAAACGCGTCTCTTTACAATTCGTGTTTCTTCCTTGGTGATTTTACGACATAGGCCACCTACGACCAACAAAGTGATTTTATCTTGCTCACACCTTCCTGAGCAAAACCTGGACAAGGGACGCATTTACGTAGAAGGAAAATTTACGACTTCAATCTTCTCCCTTTCTGAAAAGTCCTGGCAGGCGGGAACAAGGCATTCGTTACACTGATATTGCTTACTGTATAAGTGGTTACTAAAAATGAACTAAACCAAAATAAAACAGCTCGACAGGAGCTGATAGTTTCGGACAGACGTACGGGCCTGACGAAACTAATTAGTGAGTTTTTCCGTTTTCTAAAAGACTTTGAAGTCTTGTCCTAACCGCTACATAATCAGCTTCACGTTTCGCCCTCTCATCTCTCGGAAAGAGGACCGAGATAGCTCAGTCGGTACGACTAAGCTTACCGGCAGGACACCAAGGAACACAGATTCGATTCCCGGCAGGGGTATGAGACCATTCTCCATAATGTCCAGACCGGTTTGGGGGCCCACCTAGCCTCGTATACAACGCGTATCGGGGTTTGTTTCTCAGGGGGTAAAGCGGCAAGAACGTGAAGCTGACTATTCACCTCTCTCTAGTGCCGGGGCCAAGAATGGTGGAATTGTACCACGGTTCCCTTATGTGTCTTCAAGGCATGGTGCTTAATTAATTAAGCCCAGGGAAATTTTTCTTCTTCATTGGCACTACAGCCACAGTGGGCCTAGGCCTACCTCCATGAACTTCTCCGTTCACTTCGGTGTTTCTAGATCTTACACATTTGGTAGGACTATATATCTTATATGGCCTATGTACATACCATCCTGTTGTTAGTTTACGCGGTTTTGACATCGATACAGTTAGAATCAGGTTTCACGTATAACAGATGCCAGGGCTTTACTGGATTGACTCGAATTTAAGTGAAATCTGTCAACAAATTTGGATACAACGTCAAAAGAATAAATAAAAATCTGGGGAATAATTCTGGGCATGAAACAAACGGAGGGACAGAATTTTAATGGCTCTTCAAGCCCATTCAAGGGCCAGGCCCTTGAATTCGAACCCATGATACCAGCGTCCAAGCGAGCGAACAGAGTCGATGCCTTAAACCGCGCGTATACAGTGACCGGCGTATGGACAGACTTTTCCTCTTCGTTACGTCATTAGGTTACAGGATTTAAGTAACGTACAGAAGAAACCTATTTCATGCCCAATTACACATCCTGCCCAAGGACAGAATGCCTCTCAACCAACACATACGTTCCATCTCATCATCAAACTACTGAGAGAGTTGGGCTGCCAATAAACATTATAAAGCATGAAATGCACTTGAACTAGAACACAACAGCTCATCCCTGCAGGAGGGATTGCATAACTGGCAGGCCGTGGGTGGAATGTAATAAAAATTCATGTCTGAGATATAACGAAACTTGCTCGGAATTTAAATAAAATTAAACTTTGTTATAGCGTCATTAATGAAGCATCGTTATAGCTTAGTGAGATTATAAACATCAAGAAAATAATAAAACGTGATTTTAGTGTCCGCTGGTTTGTTTGTTCCAACACTTATTTTGCCCCGGGTTTTTGCTATGTTTATTATGGTTGATTATGAACAGTTATTATGGAAGAGGAGAAGAAGCGGCTCCATTGTTTCATAAGGTTCTACAGCAACACTCACTGCACAAAACGAGAGAAACTTAGTCTTTTCATGGCCGCGCCATAGCTCAAGCGGTTAGCCGCTGGCTTCCCACCGCGGCGGCCCTGGTTCTATCCCGGGTCTGGTCAAGAGGGATTTGTGGTGGACAAAGTGGCTCTGAGGGAGGTTTCCTCCGAGTACTTCCGTTTCCCTTGCCAATCTGCATTCCACCAAATTCTCCATCATCATAATCACCCGGGGCAGGTACAATAGGTCAATCAGTGGCCGCCGTGCCGAATGGACCCGTTAGAAAGAGCTAGTCTCAATCATTGATTGAGTGATCGAGACTAGCTTTTTCTAACAGGCCCAACTGAGTAGGTTTATCCTTCCCTACTCACCTGAAGACGGAGACATATCCAGTCTCCGAAACGTCGTGGAGTTTTGTCTTTTACATACCAGACGTTGGATGTGGTCCAAAATAAGCCAAAACAAGTACAGTATACACCATCGTCAGAATCCTTTCAAGTCTATCAGAAGATGAAGTATTTGGAAGAATTTATTAGGTCTATTTATACTTTCGTATTCTCTCATTCATATATGGCAGATTTTCCTAAATTCATGGTCGGCGAAAAAATTTTCAAGCGACCCGCCACAATCTTCAGCATCAAGGTGTTTTATTTCTGCGTAAAACCATGGGACTTGCATGGCAAAATCTATATATTATTTTAATAAGAGAAGTCTTTGGTATCTTAACTGTTGGCCAAATTTCACTCTCATTCCATTAAAAGTTATTAAAATATTTCATTTGGTATCCAGGTGTCCCTCCGAAGAAAATCCACACAATAAATGGTCCGTGGTCCACATAAACGTGGGAACCCTTGCTGTACGTAAATTACCAAATGTTACGTGTAGTTTATTTAATGACGCTACAGCACCTAACAGGGGGCACGCGGTGGCATAGTTAGTTGAGGCACTATGCTACAAGCGGGATGGTCGCGGGTTCGACTCATTGCATTCTTTTGATTAATCTAATCCTTCCAGCCGCACTATGGCCCTGGGGTCGACTCAGCTTCTCACAAGAATTTATACCAGGAATCTTCTTGGGGATAAAGTGCGGCTGACGACCTCACCACCATCTGCGAGCCGACTGTCTAGAACATGTGGATGTCTCGACGTCTCACGCCAATGGGCCTCCACGGCCTGTCACAAAGGTATATTCAGTACCTCATAAGACAGAGAGTAGAATGGTTTCATCAATGGAAACATGGAAGCGAGCGTTTGTGGTCTAATGCAAGGTACTCATACGACATTAGATTGGAGGGACTGAGGAAAGCCATGATGCCCCAAAGCACAATAGACCACTGTAAGTCGCGGTGAAAGGGCCGAGAGGACCCACCCCTTGTACATTCATTCATTCATTCATTCATTCATAGTCGACGCCCTGGCCGAGATACCAAGCAAGCACCTTTCGAATGCAAACTAACAAAACCAGCACACTTGTAGGCAGAAGCGTTCAACTTACTGAGCTAACTTTTGATGTAGTTGGTTGTTATTCATTTAATGGCGATTAGAAATACGATGAAATCTGAAACACACGTATGTGGAAGGACGCGGTTCAAGCCTATTTTAAAGCGCTGTTCCAGCACATCCCAGCAAGGACTAAGACAAAAACCGTAAGCATAGGCGGCCTCTGAATCAAGAATTAAACAGGTAATCTCCCAAACGCTAAACAGGCGTGCCAACTATTTCACCGCTCCCAAAATACCCTAATCCCTCAACACAGATACCAGTGGCAGGACTGTGGGTTTATAATGGGCTAAAAAGACTAGAGGGGCGTGGAGGCTTTGCGCTCCGTCTGTCTCAGACCTCAGCAGCCACAAGTTAATTTCGTACTTGTTAATTTGACAACGCTTTATTAACTGCATGTGATGTAGCGCGTAATGGTAAATGGTTATGAAATGTATATCAGGAAGTACAAGAATGAAAACGGTCCCGATACATTGAAGGAACTGAGACATAACCTGCTTGGAAAGACTGCGAAAATCTACATCACAATCGGTGGTCGTTGGATAGAGATTCGAGCCCCAGACCTCCCAACATGAAGCTGGCGAAATAAATCACTACTTAGCATCTTCAGTATGTACCTGTTGAATAGGATATTGGTAAGACCAAAATCGCCTTTGGTAGAAGGGTGAAAGAAAAAAATTAATACTGTGACATATAGACGCACTGCTAGGCAACGCCTCGGCAGACACATTCCCGCGGCAACGACTACGCAGGTAACTATCGAATAATTTCAGTTGCTATGCAACGGCTTTGTAAATACAATAGATGAAGTGGTATTTTCTACGGATCCGCCTCAAGACTCTCGTATAAGTAGCACAGAGCAGAATGAAATATGAATGAAAATGGAGCGAGCCCTCGGCAGTCAAGGAAGAAGGGCTCGACTGAAGATTAATTGTGAGAAATTGTAAATAAGTGTGAATGTGAGGGATTTTAAAGAAGTGATCAATAAACCCAATCATCCAATCAAATATTCGTCTATTAGTCACTCTCATATACACGTATAATAATTTCAGGACAGAACATATGACATCGTCTTTTCTTCAAATCCTACAAATGGCACGGGAAACAATAATCATAAATTAGAAATTATACAACTCTGTTGTCAATTTATATCCATCATATCCATTAGTATAGACCGTATCTTCATCACATTTGTAACGTATTTCTTTTATTATTATGCTTCTTTACAATCTACATCAGCGTTGGCCAACCTAATACATCTCGAGGGCCAAATTTAGTTTATAGAACACCATCAGGGGCCAGATACGGTGTTTCTTTCAGAAGAGTGGTCGGGGAGTATTGCCCCCCAAACTGAATCAGTCACAACCCGTATAAAAAGTGCATTTAAACCTATGTATTTAAATTTTACGTTGCACCAATAATATTAAGCCGATATTGAAAATTTCACCAATCGATTTTATTGCCTTCTATCACTTCTACCCCCAGAGCATTTTTTCTTAAAGAAACACTGGCCAGATCATGTCTTATGTTTAGTTTTATATATGCCGGGGGAAAATGCAATTATAATTTAAGAAAGAAAAATAAAATGCCTTGAAATGTGCAATTACTTACCATAAAACAGCACAAATTCCTCTTTCAGCAGGGATGAGCACAAAAGACTTTCAATCATAGTTTTTATGGTCTAATGATTATACCTAAATCCTCATATACACACTGTTTTAATGAGAGCACTGTGGTTTCATAAAACTGGAAACCAATGATATAAAATCCACTTCTAATTGTGAGGTTGCCACTCGAAGAATATGTGATAACACGACATCTGAAAGTCTGTTCCTGTTCTTAGACTTTACATGCTTCAGCGATGAAAACGCTGTCTCGCATATGTAAGTACTTGCAAAAACAGAGCAAAGTTTGAGAGCCCAATTTCGTAACAGTGGGTAACGTTCTGGTGAAAGCAGTTTCCAAAAGTCAATTCCAGTAACCTGAGATGTGTTTAAGGATGGGTCACATTGAAGTTCACAAAGCTCTAATTGCAGATGACCTGGCTGAGATTCTATATCACAATGTATAGGATTACTGAATAAAGAAATATCAGGTCGAAAGCTTTCAAAATCGTTAAATCGTCGGTCGAACTCTGAAGACAAATCTTCAATAATTTCAGTGTAGTCCCTAAACTCCAAGCCTTCTTCTTCTTCTGAGAGTTTCCGACAGCAAGGGAAATGTAGAAGGTTATTTTTGTCCAATGCAGACTTAAATAAATGTAGCTTTTTACGGAAACTGTCAACAAAGCCAACCATCTGACATATTGTCTGCTTCTTGCCTTGCAATTGCAGATTCAGGACATTCAAGTGTTGAGTGATATCAGTGAGAAAGGCCAAGTTTCTCAAGAATTCGACGTCTTCGAGATCATTCTGCAGTTCAGCAGAATTCGTAACCTCTTCTCTTAGGAATGTTGCTATTTCATGACGGAGTTCAAAGAACCGTACCAGACATTTCCCACGGCTTAACCATCTTACTTCAGTGTGCAGAAGCAGGTCCCCGTAAGCAGAATCCATTTCTTCCAAGAGGGTCAGAAATTTTCTGTGAGTGAGTGATCGATTTCCTCCTCTGATCAAATTAGTAATTTTTGTGACAGTAGCCATGGTGGTAGACAGTTTAATTGATTTGGCACATAGAGCCTCCTGATGTATAATACAATGCAAGGTAGGTACAGTAATTTGATTCTGTCTTAAAAATCCAACAAAACCGCTTATTGTCCCTGTCATTGATTTAGCGCCATCTGTTACTATGGAGGACAATTTTTCAAAACCACCGAATTCCTCCACTGCACTCTTAACAGCGTTAAAAATATCGACACCTCTAGTTGTGCTGTGTAAAGAGCACACTTTTAACAACTCTTCGAAAATTGTAAAATCTTCCTTAATTGCACGAACAAATATCAGCAACTGATTAGTATCCGAAACATCTGTGCTTTCGTCGAGAGCAATTGAGAAATAGGAACAATTAGCGATAATGTCTTTCACATTATTAGATATCTGGTTGCTAATATCTTCCAGCCTCCTAGTAACAGTCTGTTTTGAAAGGGGCACTGTTTGAAATTTGTTTCCTACCTTATTTTCATTGAAAGCTTCTGCCATCTTTATCGCACAGTTCTTAATTAATTCACCATCACTTAACGCTTTTTTAGCTTTCATTAATTCATATGTCACGAAATAAGAAGCCAGCAAAGCTTCTTCTTGTTGTTTTGTTTCATTGGTAAAAAGAGATTTCTGCTGGAAAAGTTTTTTCTTTAACTGATCGCAGACTACTTTCCTTGATTCACAAGAGTGTTTTCCGAACTTCTGTTTATGATTTGTCATGTAATGCCTCTTTAGGTTGTACTCCTTTAAAACTGCTAGCACTTGAAAACATACTAAACACTGTGGCTTGTGGTCTTTATTTAATATAAAAAAATAGTCATGTTCCCACTCAGATTTGAACGCCCTATTTTCGCTATCAACTTTTCTCAATTTACTATTTGACATGCTGTATCACTCACAATAACTTCAAACACAATTTTAATTTAAAAACAGTTCTACACTCACACTCCGTAATCACACTTCACTTTCTAAAATCGCACTAACTGGGAGACATTTCTGCTAAAACTGGCACTTAACAAAGGCCAGGATGCCGAGAGAAACGGTAAACATCCCATCGCCGCGAGCAAGCTGGGAATGGTTATTATTTTGAAGGTGTCATAAATCCTTCACCACTACGGTCTTCCCTTCAGTGTCATCTCCCTACAGAAGTAGGGTTGGGGAACTTTGAATTTCCATGACATGAACACAGTTATTAGAAAACCGTTTGAACTGTCCAACTCAGTAAGAACGTATACAGTCAATTGCAAAATGCTGTAAGCTAATGAAACGTCCTATTAAAAACTGAATTCTATGCCAATACAGCTGTGAAGTTAAGATTTTTGAAAATAAACCTGAGACTTGGCAGGGGGCCGGAGTAAATCAAGTCGCGGGCCGGATACGGCCCGCGGGCCGCCAGTTGGCCATCGCTGATCTACATCATTACAGAGTATTAATTAAACGTGTTGTAGGTGGTTAGCTTGCAAGGGAAACATCCAGTGATGTTTCTCCTTCATTTAGTCTATTTCACTGATTGATGTCTTGGGGCAATGTTCTGTTCAGTCTTCTTGTCACTGGACCGTTGGTGTATAGCTCTTCCATTAATTCGTCGTCATGGTTTATAGTTTGGTTTTTGTACATTTCAGCCATTCTTAGTATTTCATTTTTGACGAAGGGTATCTTTAGGTCGTTATGGAGTGTAAGGTTGCTCACATACCATGGCGCGTCTGCAATTGCCCTTAGTGTGAATTTGTGATGTATGACATAATAACCTGAAATTGGTGTGAGGGTGTGGACTAGACATAGCTAGCTCAGAACTCTTGTGATCAGAGCAATGGACCTTTGTGTTCCGTAAGTGAGGTGGAATTTCTTGTGTAGATAAGTGATATCAGCTCCTTAATAAGACTTTGTTCCATGGGGTTGGGGGGCCTCGCCATAGCTCAGCTCGGGTCTGGTCAAGTGGGATTTGTGGTGGACAAAGTGGCGCTGGGGCGGGTTTTCTCCGAGTACTTCGGTTTCCACTGTCAATCTTCATTTCACCAAATTCTCCATCATAATAATCACCAAGTCAGTCACAGTATAAGAGAAGACACTCGGAGTCCAGTAAGTAATAGAGCGAATCATTGATTGTGAGCTGTTATAACTGATCTTAATTGAGAGTGACTGTAACAGAGCGTGCCATAAATCCAATCATGCACTCCAGAACCCGTCATTATTCGTCACGCAAATCCCTTATACGTCACAATATAAAACACAAGGACCACCAATATTTGTACCACTTTAAAATTTCGCAGGGCAACCGTTTTGTTACCATTGTTAAAATATTAAAACGTAGCCTACAATGGGATAGCCGCTAGTGGTACAACAATCCGCCATATTGCTCAAGAATTTATTACGTGGAACAGATATATCAGCATGACTTTACTATTGCCATCTTATAAGACAGGGGCAGTAGGCTGAAAATAAAAGGGACCCTATCGGAAATCAGCCCCATCTGGCCAGCTCCGTAAGAATACTGACTCAGCTACCACAGCTGAACGTTCAGGCTTTATTTCTTTTATTGCTAGTGGGGTGGGACCAAGTCCCTTGTACTGCGGCCACTTCTGGCCTATTGTACCAGCCCCAGATGATACGTAAGAGTGATTGTGGAGCAATTGGTGGAATGAAGATTGGCAGGGAAATCCCATTTGACCAGACCCGGGATCGAACTCGGGCCGCCGCGGTGGGAAACCAGCGACTAACCGCTTGGGCTATGGCGCGGCCAACGTTCAGGCTTGCACTCAACAATTTGAGCATCGCTTTAAGACCAGTCTGCAATACAGAGCGCCCGTATAGGCTACCTCTATTACCGGCTTAGTATGAATATTTATCCAGCCTCAGAGTGAGAATTATTTCCACTTCTCGAGGTCTAATTTTCATAAATGAGTCAACCGCATGAGTCACAGTGTGTCACTGCGCCACACAAACAATTTCTTTCAATCTTTTACTCAACAAACTACACTAATCGCGTGTTCTTCCAAGCCACTGTTCAGTAGTTAATAATCACTGCTTAAATGACTACTAAATAGAAGCAAATATTTTCCAAGGACTAGCAGACTGTCTTAGGAGATGGGCTAGCGTAGTCGGCATAGCGACTGATTAC
This sequence comes from Cryptotermes secundus, assembly GCF_002891405.2. Classification (NCBI taxonomy): domain Eukaryota; kingdom Metazoa; phylum Arthropoda; class Insecta; order Blattodea; family Kalotermitidae; genus Cryptotermes; species Cryptotermes secundus. The sequence goes on along the minus strand of NW_019731275.1, from coordinate 711,869 downwards.
GGGCTGGACGCCAGAGGGGTCGGAGTTCGAGTCCCGGTACTGTCAAGAATCTTCTCATTTCCATGTCATCCAGATCGGCTCTGGGGCCTACCCAACCTCCTATCCAATGGTTACAATGGGCTCTCTTGCCAGAGGGAAAGCGGCCGGGGCGTGGGGTTGACCATTCACCTGCAACTAGTGCCGAGGTTAAGAAAATGTGGATCTGTACAACCAATCCCCCATACGTCTTCGTGCCGTAGTGCTTAATTAGTTAAGCACACGGGCAACTTTACTTTTAGCAGACTGTCTTAAGGCCAGAGTAGCAGCAGTTCTTCTTTCTGCCTGCTTCATGGCGGTTTCTTGCCTGGCTTATTCTTCGACACAGAAGATAGAAGTGACATGTTCCTCCAAAACGTCGTTGACTTTCAACGAACTACACGTCGTTACATCTCAGAAGATAGAATTCCTCATAGCCATCAGTGTGCGAACCGCAAACTCTACAGGGTAGCATCATGTTTACAAAATACATTCTTCACAAATTTACATTCACCTGCGATCTAAATGCAGAGGCGAACATATTTCCTAGTTACTTTGGTTTTACATGTATGTTTTACTTGTATGTTACCAATTTATTTAATGAATAGTGTTTTTTCTTCTGAAACCTCAGAATTCCACCAGAGCGTCAGCTGATGCGTACGCTCCATAGGTATAAATCCAATAAAACTCGCTCTATATCTGGTGTCAAGGAGTTACGCCATTGGACCCTGTCCTCAGCAGAAAAATTGAGTTCATATCTTCACAAACTGTTTCTTCGTGAGCAACTTTAATATCATTCTCCCATGTACAACTCTCAATTCTTTCACTTTTGTTATTTATCGACGCTGTTTCAGCTGTACATAGTCGAATGATATTAAGATCAACACTAACTGTAACCCAGTACGGATTTATAAAGAGGCTGTCGTGCACTGTTTAAAGACAACATGCAGAAACAGACCAGCGGAGACTAAAGAAAACCATGAAAAACAGTTATTGAGTTGATAAAAATAACAACGTTCTCTTCATCTCCCCATATTATTCTTCTCCTTAATTTTCTTCCTTTTCTCATTTCATTCGTCTGCTTCTTTTACTCGTCCTTTTCCTTTATCACATTCCTGTTAGTCTTCTCCTCCTCCTTGTTCTTCAATGCCTCTTTCTCCTAATCCTTCTTCTCACCTTTGGCACACCCTTCTCCTATTCTTCTAATCCTTCTTTTTCTCTTTGGCACATCCTCCTCCTATTCTCCTTATCCTCCTTTTTCTCTTTGGCACATCCTCCTCCTATTCTCCTTATCCTCTTTTTTTCTCTTTGGCACATCCTCCTCCTATTCTCTTAATCCTTCTTCTTTTCGGCACATCCTTCTCCTATATCCTACTACAACTACGCGTTCAGGGTCTCCTGGGGTTAAGGACCACAACTCGGCCAAACGGACAAACGTTTCCACAATGTCCCACGCAACAATCACAACCTGCTCTCCTTTGAAGCCCACGCAACCAACGGGGGCCCTGACATCCATCACGATCCACATAAGCCTCCCAGCAAAAGTGTGGGAGGTAAAGCAGGAAGCATAAACGTATGAAACGATTGCAAATTATAACCATGAAACAAGTTCAATAATGTTGACGCGACATGACAAAACTCTTCTTTTTCTTCCACCTATCATATTGGGGCCTGTGGCCCGTTTACCATCTAAATTAATCTGGAACTATGGACCTCATAGACAACTGGTAGAATTCATTGTATTTACACAGGACAGCATAAACAGGGAAGAAACGCTGGAAGATTTACATATATGCTTCAAGTGGGATTCGAACTCACGATCCCAGTGTCTGAGATGGCGAAGGCATTTCATGCCTCAGACTGCGCGGCCACTGTGATCGACAAGAGTAAACTCTAAGTTGATTAAATCAAGGAAGATGAGATGGCTAGATGTGACACATATTGAGTTATGATAAATTAACACAAAATTTTAGTTGCAAATTTCTCGACGCAAGGAGCCTCCTGGGAGACATACGGAAAGTGAAACAAGGTATCAAAGTGGACCTGAGAAAGACTGTTTGTGAAGGTGCAGGTTGGGTCCACTGCGATGAACTTTGGTTTCAATACAACTTGTCAAATATTGAAACAAGTGAGTAGCTGAATTTTCAAGACATTTTGATAAATGAGGTCGTTATTATAAGGCCTGCCACCGTCAACAATAAAAGGTGTAACTCATATGGCTGCAAGGGAGTGATTTCATCAAATTGGGCATCAAGAGTTGGAGGGCTCTCCAAGTGGGTGTAAACACGGCCAGCACACGGACTGCTATCCCACGAAAGAAAGAAAAAGAAACCGTATGAATGTATGAGGGGTAGGCCTCCTCGGCTTTTGCACCGCAACCTACAGTGGTCTATTGCAATGTTACTTAAGTTATTTAAAAAGATGCTGTTTTCAACTCGAAAAGTTATATTCATTCAGATGGTAGGATGACTTTAAATTAAGAACCGAAAAGAGGAGGTCATGAAGTTTTTTTAAGGCATATTCCAACAGCTTTTTGAGGGATTGAGGAAAAGCACGGAATACATCAGTCTATGCGGCCGATAACTAGGTCAACACCTGAACACGGGACAACTCGAATACGGAGCAGGAATGCTACCAACTAAGCCCTGACGTTCAACATTGCTACATATAATGGTTCGTAGGACAAAACGAAGTAACTGAAGAGAACCCTGCCCCGTCGTTCTTCTTCCCAACAAAAATATCGTCTAGAAAAGCAGGGCGTCTGGGGTCGTAGGCACACTACGAACCATAGATTGCACGGCCAACAAACGGACATTGCACCACCTTCAACCTATATTACAGCAGAGCACTCGTGATTACATTAAGGCCCTTAAAACGTATGCAAATCACAGAAAACTCGCACTAATTGACACATCTGTGCGGACTTCTCCGTCTCTGTCACTCTAATCCGACAGTTCCGGCTTTGTATCTGCATGTGTATGGAGGCGCAATCGTTTTACACAACACCTACCGCACCTGGAGGAGGACTTGAGGGCCCAGGTGGCTTCCATTAGTTGCTGTCAGCCTTGCAGGAAGATTAAAGCGCCGTCAGTCAACAGGAGATGGCACTTCCAGACGGTGTTTTGTTATTCCGAACACTTCCATTCAGGGACGTTACGAACGTCTGTTGCATTCGGTCCATTACACAGAAACAAAAAGTTAAAGGAAGAACTTATGACGCCTACTTCCCCTTCAAATATTGTGACCGATATAATGATACTATCGAAAAGTATAAAGAAACACCTACGTAATTTCAACTAGTACAGATTCTGACTATGCTGAATTTGTCAAAAGTAATTTGACAAAAATAATTACTATTCGTCGATGTTTAGACCATTCTCTGTGTTCGAACCGCGAAGTATTCCATGTCACTTGATGAATACAACATTCTTGAGAGTAGGAGCCAGGATAACGCAGTCGGTATAGCGACTGGCTATGGGTCGGAGTTCGAGCCCCGGTGGGATCAAGTATTTTCTCTTCTCCATGACAAGACCGGCTCTGGGGCCCACCCAACCTCAAATCCAATGGGTATCGGGGGCTCTTTCCCAGGGGGTAAAGCGGCAGGGATGTGAAGCTGACCACTCACCTCCAGCTAGTGTCGAGGTCAAGAAAATGTGGACCTATATATCCACTCCACCATACGCCTTCATGGCGTAGTGCTTAAATAGTTAAGCATAGGAAATCTTTACTTACTTTCTTTACAATTTTGAGAGTGGAACCTCATTTATTTTTCATTTTGTTGATTAAAGGTGATATGTTTCTCGGTTCATCACATTTCATTAAGAGCAAAGTGATATTACACGTCCGTCCGTCCGTGCTGTGCAGTATACCTAGCCCCGCTATAAACAATGGAAACTAATGGCTCATTTTCTTGAACGCAGAGACAGATCTTGCTGCCGAAACATGACAATTCCGCAAGCTATGGTATAGCTGTGGCTGTCTAAATCCGTAAAATCTTCTGGAGGAATGCCACCTTTAAGCTGCCAGAATAGCCATGAAATATTACCAGAATTATATTCTGATGTGTAAACATGTGAAATTAGAATGAGTCATCTTGTTAAAATTGTATGTTCAGTGTTTTGAAGTTCTTTAGGCCTCCTCGAGAAATACCCATTCAGTGCAGATCCTTTCCAAAATGAGGTGCGTACATGCTATACTGTAACTTATTCTTCTGATCCCCCTCCTCCCACTCCTGTAAAGATACTGTCCTTCACTTCGTCATTTAATGGTCATAAGGAACGGTAAGTAGTTGTCAGTAGCTAAACGGCAGAACTAATATAGTGAAATGTAAAATTGGTAAGAAGGTCTGAGATATATTCAGTGACGAACTGCTAAGTTGCGCAACATGTCACAATATTGTGAAGCATATACTCATTGCTAGGCAACGACTCGGTAAACAAGTCCTCAATAAATACGAAACCAACAACAGAGTAGACCCATTGCCAGGCAACGCCCGCAACAATAGAACAGGTGTTGCAAGAGATGTTTTATATGTGGATCAGCGCCATGGTCATCGCTAAGCAACGACCCAGTAAATACGTTTCGACGAATACGTAACAATAGAGGACGTCCATTGCTAGGTAATGGACGTGTTTTTGTGCTGTGGCCCGACCCGAGGCTGTATAACCAGAACCAAGGCCGGAGAGTCGTCACATATCAGAGTTGAGTGAGTCCTGGGCAGTCCAGGAAGAAGGGTTCGGCTGAAGATTTATTGTTAATTACGAGTGATTGTACAAGGAGTGATAAATAAATCCCATTATCAATCCAAAGCCCGTCTTATATGTCACCCATACAAATGACAATATATTCAGTGGTGGAATGTTAGATTTGACACATAGTGTTTGACTGGTGAGTTAGACATTAAATGGCAACAAAGTACATTTGAAACGTATTCAGAGGGGGAACGGTAGGTTTCACACGTACTTAGCGACTGACTGAGGGTCCGAGATACATGCACATATTTAGTGGTGCGCTAGAAGGCTCAAGATATACCATGAACTGAAAGTTTGTTTTATATATTCATATTCCAAACGTTTTAAATTGTGGACCTATGGATCTGAGGTACAGCCTATTCAGCGGGGCAGTGACCGCCTCTGTGGTCTAGTCAGAGTTCATGGGTACAGATCCAGAGGTCCCTGGTTCGATTCCTGGCGCTACAAGATTTTCTGAGTAGTGGGTCTGGAAAGGGATCAACTCAATTTCGTAAGGATAATTGAGGAGCTATTTCAATGAAATAGCGGCTCAGGTCTAGAAAACCGAGATTAACGGCCGTAGGGATCCGTTGCGCTGACCACGTGACACTCTTTATCGGCAAAAGATGGCAGTAACTTCGCCGACAAGCGGCGGTCGCTCGGTCGGTATAGTTCGCTTGCGGACTACAGGCCATGGTGTTTTTTTAGTGGCCAACTAGTACGATATGTTGCGTGCCGGAGTGAAGCAAATAAATAGTTTCCAATACCAGACTCGATAAGAATCATGTTTCGGCAGAACAGCTAAGCGGTTACGCGTACGAAACGATATACTTCACCGATCAAATAGTTTACGGGGTAAATTAATCTTTCCATGTAGGATTTGAGCTTCTCACAGCGGTGGTTTTAAAGAGTCCTACCTTCTGAGGTATTACGGGGTGTAGCTCCCTGAAAGTCAATCGACAATTCGGAGAAACGTGTCACCTTCATCTTCAGCTCGTTGCGCGACATTTCCCTCAGGAACGCCACTGAGTTTCAAAACACTATACTGCGTTATACTTCCACCACAGAAGACTGAATGAACTCTTCACATTGCAGTTCAGTATTTGAAGCCTTTATGTGATATCGTTGTTCGTAGTTACCAAGTGTTGTAGTTACAGTAAGATTGTGTTACCACTAGCGCAGTTCCAATAAATCAATTACCAATCCAAACTCCGTTTCTAGTCACTCAAGAACGTGCGATATTATGTTTCCATTACGTAAGCAAATAACATCAGTTTTTAAGTGAAATCGCCCGGTCGGTTATTATTATTTTTTATTACTAGTGGGGTGGGACGAAGCCCCTTGTACTGCGGTCACTTCTGGCTTATTGTACCAGCCCCAGATGATAGGTGAGGGTGATTGTGGAGCAATTGGTGGAATGAAGATTGGCAAGGGAAACCGAAGTACTCGGAGAAAACCTGCCCCAGCGCCACTTTGTCCACCATAAATTCCACTTGATCGAAACCGGGCCGCCGCAATGGGAGGCCAGCGACTAACCGCTTGAGCTATGGCCGCGCCCTGTCGGTTAAGTCAAAGACTTCCCAAGTGCTGAAACAACACCCATATACAAAGGACTTAGGTAATTAAATGGTGTACATTACGACAAAATAAAACTTGACTTACGTACACAAAAGTTGTCAACAACTACAAAACACCCTCAGAATTTCAGTAAGAGGTCATAGCTTATTCAACACGATTTTCATGGCCTTGTCAGTGCCTACAGCCATCTCACGGCTGCAGCTGCAATCACAAAAATAAAAAGTGGGAAGGAAAAGAAACAATGGGACTCGAGGTAATGGGTGTGCTTGCTCTCGGTCCGGCCACTAGCAGCGAGCATATGAGCAGGATGTGTGTAGAAACAGTCACTTCTTTACGACAAGATGTTTTGCAGGACAAAGGTCACAGTAATCAAACATAAAGAAACTTAATGTGTTGTCATAGCAGCATGGGGGGAATGTCCGCTTCTTCGGAACAGGCTGAAAGCTGGGAACCTGGGAACGTGGAATACAGTGGACACTCTTCCCAAGATACTAGTCCTACTCCGACGTTAAAACAGCTATTCACGGTTCCAAATGCGTCCTCCGCCATTAAGCCTTACTGGCTCTGAAGCTAATTTATTATGTGAATCTATTATTTAAAGTTAATGCAATACACAGAAGTCACGATCTATTTTTCTTTGTATTTCGTTAAGTATTCACCATATCGAAATTTTTTCCAAGCAAAATACTGTCATGATTTTAGTGGCTTAGACGGGGTTTGTTCTGTCTCAAGGTAGCAGCTTGCAACGCGCTGATCCCCCGTCTAAAGTCCTACAGACTGTGTATAGATTAAGTAACTGAAGGTCCACAATATCTGTATAGCCATGGATAAGCGGAGGGCAATACAGGCGGAATTACAGGTATCACGAGGAATTGTGATGCTACTCTGAATATTCACTGTGGGCCGATGCGGGGAAGGAACTCATGTGTGTCATGATGTCAGGTTTGTGCTAAAGAACGTCTCGTTTCTACACTCTTACGTAAGGCAGCTGCGTTCTTGATACTGCAAGCTATCTGGACGAAATGAGGAGCCAGGATAGCGCAGTCGGTATAGCGTCTAGCTACGGGATGAACGGCCAGGGGTCGGAGTTCGAGTCCCGGTAGGGTAAGGATTTTCTGTTCTCCAAGTCGTCCAGACCGGCTCTGGAGTCCACCCAACCTCCTATCCAATGGGTACCGTGGACTGTATCCCCGGGGGTAAAGCGGCCTGGGCGTGAAGCTGACCACTCAGCACCAATTACTGCCGAGGTAAAGAAAATGTTGTATTTATGCATCCACTCCCCCATACGCCTTCCGCAGTGCTTCATTAGCTAAACACAGGGACAACTTTACCTCTTTACCTTATCTGGACGAAAGGGAAATGAAATACGTCCATCTTGAACGAGTAAGTAGCCACTGAGCCTGAATATCTTGCCCCCAAAATATGTTAAGGGTTATGAAGTAAAGCCCCAAACACATCTTCACGCTTCTATCGCAATAGTCTGGGGAAGGCCTATATGTCACAACCCGGAGTTGCTTGGGCCCCATAGACAGTCTGGAAGCAGTGGTGGTCAACGCAAACATCTCTGAAGAGATCGAACCGCAGCCTTCCAATCAGTAGTTGCTGACTTCATCGTGCAGCGTGTACCTTGAATCGTTGGCGGTTGTTCAGGTTGTCAAGAAATCCCACTCTCTCTTAACCTGAAGGTTCAGTAACATGGTCCCCCCCCCCCAGTAGGTCGTATTCAAAGTCAGTCGAATCCAGTAAACACCATTACAGCTTTCATTTTTTTTTCCAATGGCTCTACAGCACCCTCGGGCCCTGGCCTCTGATTTTCAGTTTCATGATCATTTTACAGATGGCAGGACTTCTTGGACGAGTGGTCAGCACGTCGCAAGGCCGCTACCTAAACACAGGACAACACAAACACAGAATAGACACACATACATACCAAACATCTATGCCTTGTGTGGGATTGGAATCCACGATCCCGGCTTCCGAGCAAGCGAAGACAGTACATGTCTTAGACCGCTCGGCTACCATGACCGGCACTGAAAATATTGCCCTTTCAGTTAGGTCTACAGGAGCCGAGAAAGCTCTGTTGGTATAGAGTCGAGCTACTGGCGGGATTTGATTCCGCGCAGGAGCAAGAGATTTTTCTCTTCTTCACAGCGTCCAGAA
>NW_019731275.1:703002-703370 GCF_002891405.2 Cryptotermes secundus | reverse complement strand
GGGGGGGTGCAAGCGTCCGATGTGTGAAGCAGAGTACTCGCTTCCACCTAGTACAGAGGTCAAGAATATTGGAGTTATAACTCAGCTCCCCCATACGTCTTTATGGAGTGGTGCTTAATTAATTAACCACATGGATAACTTTACTTTATCGGTCTAGAACTGGCAAGCGAAATCTTCTCTTCGGATATGCCCCTCGTGTCCCTAACGTATGCTACGTTCTCAGCCAATTTCATTCAACTTGATATAATCGCACTACATCACTCTTAATAGACAGCTGAGTGTGTCGCGTCGTTTAGAAACACTTGCCACCTACTCTGAGTAAGATGTGCTTAATAACACTCGTACAAATTTGCATGTGCTTCAGTTGT